>NW_025726250.1:0-103797 GCF_021461395.2 Schistocerca americana
GTTCAGCGCCTCCTAATGACGATAGAAGACTCAAATTGCGTCGCGATCCAATACATCGTCCTCCAGCCGACTTGTCTCCAAGGGTCTATTGCTGCCTCGGGCACCTTATGGTCGTTCTCCTGTGAGTCTAGATTTTCGAACCCGACGCAAAAATGATAGTTAATTGTAACGTTCAGGAGCTCCTAATGCCGATGGAACACTCAAATTGCGTCGAGATTCAATACATCGGCCTCCAGCCTACTTGTCTCCAAGGGTTTATTGCTGCCTCGGGCACCTTATGGTCGTTCTCCTGTGAGTTTAGATTATCGAATCCGACGCAAAAATGATAGTTAATTATAACGTTCAGGGCCTCCTAATGGCGATAGAAGACTCAAATTGCGTCGCGATCCAATACATCGTCCTCCAGCCGACTTGTCTCCAAGGGTCTATTGCTGTCTCGGGCACCTTATGGTCGTTCTCCTGTGAGTCTAGATTTTCGAATCCGACGCAAAAATGATAGTGAATTGTAACGTTCAGCGCCTCCTAATGACGATAGAAGACTCAAATTGCGTCGCGATCCAATACATCGTCCTCCAGCCGACTTGTCTCCAAGGGTCTATTGCTGCCTCGGGCACCTTATGGTCGTTCTCCTGTGAGTCTAGATTATCGAATCCGACGCAAAAATGATAGTTAATTGTAACGTTCAGGGCCTTGTAATGCCGATGGAACACTCAAATTGCGTCGAGATTCAATACATCGGCCTCCAGCCGACTTGTCTCCAAGGGTCTATTGCTGCCTCGGGCACCTTATGGTCGTTCTCCTGTGAGTCTAGATTTTCGAATCCGACGCAAAAATGATAGTGAATTGTAACGTTCAGCGCCTCCTAATGACGATAGAAGACTGAAATTGCGTCGCGATCCAATACATCGTCCTCCAGCCGACTTGTCTCCAAGGGTCTATTGCTGCCTCGGGCACCTTATGGTCGTTCTCCTGTGAGTCTAGATTTTCGAATCCGACGCAAAAATGATAGTTAATTGTAACGTTCAGGGCCTTGTAATGACGATGGAACACTCAAATTGCGTCGCGATCCAATACATCGTCCTCCAGCCGACTTGTCTCCAAGGGTCTATTGTTGCCTCGGGCACCTTATGGTCGTTCTCCTGTGAGTTTAGATTATCGAATCCGACGCAAAAATGATAGTTAATTGTAACGTTCAGGGCCTTCTAATGACGATAGAAGACTCAAATTGCGTCGCGATCCAATACATCGTCCTCCAGCCGACTTGTCTCCAAGGGTCTATTGTTGCCTCGGGCACCTTATGGTCGTTCTCCTGTGAGTCTAGATTTTCGAATCCGACGCAAAAATGATAGTTAATTGTAACGTTCAGGGCCTTCTAATGACGATGGAACACTCAAATTGCGTCGCGGTCCAATACATCGTCCTCCAGCCGACTTGTCTCCAAGGGTCTATTGCTGACTCGGGCACCTTATAGTCGTTCTCCTGTGAGTTTAGATTATCGAATCCGACGCAAAACTGATAGTTAATTGTAACGTTCAGGGCCTTCTAATGACGATGGGACACTCAAATTGCGTCGAGATTCAATACATCATCCTCCAGCCGACTTGTCTCCAAGGGGATATTGCTGTCTCGGGCACAAAATGATCCTGTGAGTCTAGATTTTCGAATCCGACGCAAAAATGATAGTGAATTGCGTCAGCGCCTCCTAATGACGATAGAAGACTCAAATTGCGTCGCGATTCAATACATCGGCCTCCAGCCGACTTGTCTCCAAGCGTCTATTGCTGCCTCGGGCACCTTATGGTCGTTCTCTTGTGAGTTTAGATTATCGAATCCGACGCAAAAATGATCGTTAATTGTAACGTTCAGGGCCTTCTAATGACGATGGGACACTCAAATTGCGTCGAGATTCAATACATCGTCCTCCAGCCGACTTGTCTCCAAGGGTCTATAGCTGCCTCGGGCACCTTATGGTCGTTCTCCTGTGAGTTTAGATTATCGAATCCGACGCAAAAATGATAGTTAATTATAACGTTCAGGGCCTCCTAATGCCGATGGAACAGTCAAATTGCGTCGAGATTCAATACATCGGCCTCCAGCCGACTTGTCTCCAAGGGCCTATTGCTGCCTCGGGCACCTTATGGTCGTTGTCCTGTGAGTCTAGATTTTCGAATCCGACGCAAAAATGATAGTTAATTGTAACGTTCAGGGCCTTCTAATGACGATGGAACACTCAAATTGCGTCGAGATACAATACATCGGCCTCCAGCCTACTTGTCTCCAAGGGGATATCGCTGCCTCGGGCACCACATGGTCCTTCTCCTGTGAGTCTAGATTTTCGAATCCGACGCAAAATCATAGTGAATTGTAACGTTCAGCGCCTCCTAATGACGATAGAAGACTCAAATTGCGTCGCGATCCAATACATCGTCCTCCAGCCGACTTGTCTCCAAGGGTCTATTGCTGCCTCGGGCACCTTATGGTCGTTCTCCTGTGAGTTTAGATTATCGAATCCGACGCAAAAATGATAGTTAATTGTAACGTTCAGGGCCTTCTAATGACGATGGGACACTCAAATTGCGTCGAGATTCAATACATCGTCCTCCAGCCGACTTGTCTCCAAGGGGATATTGCTGTCTCGGGCACAATATGATCCTTCTCCTGTGAGTCTAGATTTTCGAATCCGACGCAAAAATGATAGTTAATTGTAACGTTCAGGACCTTCTAATGACGATGGAACACTCAAATTGCGCCGAGATTCAATACATCGTCCTCCAGCCGACATGTCTCCAAGGGTCTATTGCTGCCTCGGGCACCTTATGGTCGTTCTCCTGTGAGTCTAGATTTTCGAATCCGACGCAAAAATGATAGTTAATTGTAACGTTCAGGGCCTTGTAATGACGATGGAACACTCAAATTGCGTCGAGATACAATACATCGTCCTCCAGCTGACTTGTCTCCAAGGATCTAATGCTGCCTCGGGCACTTTATGGTCGTTCTCTTGTAATTCTAGATTTTCGAATCCGACGCAAAAATGATAGTTAATTGTATCGTTCAGGGCCGCCTAATGACGATGGAACTCTCAAATTGCGTCGAGATTCAATACATCGTCCTCCAGCCGACTTGTCTCCAAGGGTCTATTGCTGCCTCGGGCACCTTATAGTCGTTCTCCTGTGAGTCTAGATTTTCGAACCCGACGCTAAAATGATAGTTAATTGTAACGTTCACGGCCTCCTAATGACGATAGAAGACTCAAATTGCGTCGCGATTCAATACATCGGCCTCCAGCCGACTTGTCTCCAAGGGTCTATTGCTGCCTCGGGCACCTTATGGTCGTTCTCCTGTGAGTTTAGATTATCGAATCCGACGCAAAAATGATAGTTAATTGTAACGTTCAGGGCCGCCTAATGACGATGGAACTCTCAAATTGCGTCGAGATTCAATACATCGTCCTCCAGCCGACATGTCTCCAAGGGTCTATTGCTGCCTCGGGCACCTTATGGTCGTTCTCCTGTGAGTTTAGATTATCGAATCCGACGCAAAAATGATCGTTAATTGTAACGTTCAGGGCCTTCTAATGACGATGGGACACTCAAATTGCGTCGAGATTCAATACATCGTCCTCCAGCCGACTTGTCTCCAAGGGTCTATTGCTGCCTCGGGCACCTTATGGTCGTTGTCCTGTGAGTCTAGATTTTCGAATCCGACGCAAAAATGATAGTTAATTGTAACGTTCAGGGCCTTCTAATGACGATGGAACACTCAAATTGCGTCGAGATTCAATACATCGGCCTCCAGCCTACTTGTCTCCAAGGGGATATCGCTGAGTCGGGCACCACATGGTCCTTCTCCTGTGAGTCTAGATTTTCGAATCCGACGCAAAAATGATAGTGAATTGTAACGTTCAGCGCCTCCTAATGACGATAGAAGACTCAAATTGCGTCGCGATCCAATACATCGACCTCCAGCCGACTTGTCTCCAAGCGTCTATTGCTGCCTCGGGCACCTTTTGGTCGTTCTCCTGTGTGTCTAGATTTTCGAACCCGACGCTAAAATGATAGTTAATTGTAACGTTCAGGGCCTTGTAATGACGATGGAACACTCAAATTGCGTCGAGATTCAATACATCGGCCTCCAGCCGACTTGTCTCCAAGGGTCTATTGCTGCCTCGGGCACCTTATGGTCGTTCTCCTGTGAGTCTAGATTTTCGAATCCGACGAAAAAATGATAGTTAATTGTAACTTTCAGGGCCTTCTAATGACGATGGAACACTCAAATTGCGTCGAGATTCAATACATCGGCCTCCAGCCGACTTGTCTCCAAGGGTCTATTGCTGCTTCGGGCACCTTATGGTCGTTCTCCTGTGAGTTTAGATTATCGAATCCGACTCAAAAATGATAGTTAATTATAACGTTCAGGGCCTCCTAATGCCGATGGAACACTCAAATTGCGTCGAGATTCAATACATCGGCCTCCAGCCGACTTGTCTCCAAGGGTCTATTGCTGCCTCGGGCACCTTATGGTCGTTCTCCTGTGAGTCTTGATTTTCGAACCCGACGCTAAAATGATAGTTAATTGTAACGTTCAGGGCCCCCTAATGACGATAGAAGACTCAAATTGCGTCGCGATCCAATACATCGTCCTCCAGCCGACTTGTCTCCAAGGGGATACTGCTGTCTCGGGCACAATATGATCCTTCTCCTGTGAGTCTAGATTTTCGAATCCGACGCAAAAATGATAGTGAATTGGATCGTTCAGCGCCTCCTAATGACGATAGGAGACTCAACTTGCGTCGCGATCCAATACATCGTCCTCCAGCCGACTTGTCTCCAAGGGTCTATTGCTGCCTCGGGCACCTTATGGTCTTTCTTCTGTGAGTCTAGATTTTCGAATCCGACGCAAAAATGATAGTTAATTGTAACGTTCAGGGCCTTGTAATGACGATGGAACACTCAAATTGCGTCGAGATACAATACATCGTCCTCCAGCCGACTTGTCTCCAAGGGTCTATTGCTGCCTCGGGCACCTTATGGTCGTTCTCCTGTGAGTCTAGATTATCGAATCCGACGCAAAAATGATAGTTAATTGTAACGTTCAGGGCCTTCTAATGACGATGGGACACTCAAATTGCGTCGAGATTCAATACATCGGCCTCCAGCCTACTTGTCTCCAAGGGTCTATTGCTGCCTCGGGCACCTTATGGTCGTTCTCCTGTGAGTTTAGATTATCGAATCCGACGCAAAAATGATAGTTAATTATAACGTTCAGGGCCTCCTAATGACGATAGAAGACTCAAATTGCGTCGCGATCCAATACATCGTCCTCCAGCCGACTTGTCTCCAAGGGTCTATTGCTGCCTCGGGCACCTTATGGTCGTTCTTCTGTGAGTCTAGATTTTCGAATCCGACGCAAAAATGATAGTGAATTGTAACGTTCAGCGCCTCCTAATGACGATAGAAGACTCAAATTGCGTCGCGATCCAATACATCGTCCTCCAGCCGACTTGTCTCCAAGGGTCTATTGCTGCCTCGGGCACCTTATGGTCGTTCTCCTGTGAGTCTAGATTATCGAATCCGACGCAAAAATGATAGTTAATTGTAACGTTCAGGGCCTTGTAATGCCGATGGAACACTCAAATTGCGTCGAGATTCAATACATCGGCCTCCAGCCGACTTGTCTCCAAGGGTCTATTGCTGCCTCGGGCACCTTATGGTCGTTCTCCTGTGAGTCTAGATTTTCGAATCCGACGCAAAAATGATAGTGAATTGTAACGTTCAGCGCCTCCTAATGACGATAGAAGACTCAAATTGCGTCGCGATCCAATACATCGTCCTCCAGCCGTCTTGTCTCCAAGGGTCTATTGCTGCTTCGGACACCTTATGGTCGTTCTCCTGTGAGTCTAGATTTTCGAATCCGACGCAAAAATGATAGTTAATTGTAACGTTCAGAGCCTTCTAATGACGATGGAACACTCAAATTGCGTCGCGATCCAATACATCGTCCTCCAGCCGACTTGTCTCCAAGGGTCTATTGCTGACTCGGGCACCTTATAGTCGTTCTCCTGTGAGTTTAGATTATCGAATCCGACGCAAAAATGATAGTTAATTGTAACGTTCAGGGCCTTCTAATGACGATGGGACACTCAAATTGCGTCGAGATTCAATACATCATCCTCCAGCCGACTTGTCTCCAAGGGGATATTGCTGTCTCGGGCACAAAATGATCCTTCTCCTGTGAGTCTAGATTTTCGAATCCGACGCAAAAATGATAGTGAATTGCGTCAGCGCCTCCTAATGACGATAGAAGACTCAAATTGCGTCGCGATTCAATACATCGGCCTCCAGCCGACTTGTCTCCAAGGGTCTATTGCTGCCTCGGGCACCTTATGGTCGTTCTCTTGTGAGTTTAGATTATCGAATCCGACGCAAAAATGATCGTTAATTGTAACGTTCAGGGCCTTCTAATGACGATGGGACACTCAAATTGCGTCGAGATTCAATACATCGTCCTCCAGCCGACTTGTCTCCAAGGGTCTATAGCTGCCTCGGGCACCTTATGGTCGTTCTCCTGTGAGTTTAGATTATCGAATCCGACGCAAAAATGATAGTTAATTATAACGTTCAGGGCCTCCTAATGCCGATGGAACAGTCAAATTGCGTCGAGATTCAATACATCGGCCTCCAGCCGACTTGTCTCCAAGGGCCTATTGCTGCCTCGGGCACCTTATGGTCGTTGTCCTGTGAGTCTAGATTTTCGAATCCGACGCAAAAATGATAGTTAATTGTAACGTTCAGGGCCTTCTAATGACGATGGAACACTCAAATTGCGTCGAGATACAATACATCGGCCTCCAGCCTACTTGTCTCCAAGGGGATATCGCTGCCTCGGGCACCACATGGTCCTTCTCCTGTGAGTCTAGATTTTCGAATCCGACGCAAAATCATAGTGAATTGTAACGTTCAGCGCCTCCTAATGACGATAGAAGACTCAAATTGCGTCGCGATCCAATACATCGTCCTCCAGCTGACTTGTCTCCAAGGATCTAATGCTGCCTCGGGCACTTTATGGTCGTTCTCTTGTAATTCTAGATTTTCGAATCCGACGCAAAAATGATAGTTAATTGTATCGTTCAGGGCCGCCTAATGACGATGGAACTCTCAAATTGCGTCGAGATTCAATACATCGTCCTCCAGCCGACTTGTCTCCAAGGGTCTATTGCTGCCTCGGGCACCTTATAGTCGTTCTCCTGTGAGTCTAGATTTTCGAACCCGACGCTAAAATGATAGTTAATTGTAACGTTCACGGCCTCCTAATGACGATAGAAGACTCAAATTGCGTCGCGATTCAATACATCGGCCTCCAGCCGACTTGTCTCCAAGGGTCTATTGCTGCCTCGGGCACCTTATGGTCGTTCTCCTGTGAGTTTAGATTATCGAATCCGACGCAAAAATGATAGTTAATTGTAACGTTCAGGGCCGCCTAATGACGATGGAACTCTCAAATTGCGTCGAGATTCAATACATCGTCCTCCAGCCGACATGTCTCCAAGGGTCTATTGCTGCCTCGGGCACCTTATGGTCGTTCTCCTGTGAGTTTAGATTATCGAATCCGACGCAAAAATGATCGTTAATTGTAACGTTCAGGGCCTTCTAATGACGATGGGACACTCAAATTGCGTCGAGATTCAATACATCGGCCTCCAGCCTACTTGTCTCCAAGGGGATATCGCTGAGTCGGGCACCACATGGTCCTTCTCCTGTGAGTCTAGATTTTCGAATCCGACGCAAAAATGATAGTGAATTGTAACGTTCAGCGCCTCCTAATGACGATAGAAGACTCAAATTGCGTCGCGATCCAATACATCGACCTCCAGCCGACTTGTCTCCAAGCGTCTATTGCTGCCTCGGGCACCTTTTGGTCGTTCTCCTGTGTGTCTAGATTTTCGAACCCGACGCTAAAATGATAGTTAATTGTAACGTTCAGGGCCTTGTAATGACGATGGAACACTCAAATTGCGTCGAGATTCAATACATCGGCCTCCAGCCGACTTGTCTCCAAGGGTCTATTGCTGCCTCGGGCACCTTATGGTCGTTCTCCTGTGAGTCTAGATTTTCGAATCCGACGAAAAAATGATAGTTAATTGTAACTTTCAGGGCCTTCTAATGACGATGGAACACTCAAATTGCGTCGAGATTCAATACATCGGCCTCCAGCCGACTTGTCTCCAAGGGTCTATTGCTGCTTCGGGCACCTTATGGTCGTTCTCCTGTGAGTTTAGATTATCGAATCCGACTCAAAAATGATAGTTAATTATAACGTTCAGGGCCTCCTAATGCCGATGGAACACTCAAATTGCGTCGAGATTCAATACATCGGCCTCCAGCCGACTTGTCTCCAAGGGTCTATTGCTGCCTCGGGCACCTTATGGTCGTTCTCCTGTGAGTCTTGATTTTCGAACCCGACGCTAAAATGATAGTTAATTGTAACGTTCAGGGCCCCCTAATGACGATAGAAGACTCAAATTGCGTCGCGATCCAATACATCGTCCTCCAGCCGACTTGTCTCCAAGGGGATATTGCTGTCTCGGGCACAATATGATCCTTCTCCTGTGAGTCTAGATTTTCGAATCCGACGCAAAAATGATAGTGAATTGGATCGTTCAGCGCCTCCTAATGACGATAGGAGACTCAACTTGCGTCGCGATCCAATACATCGTCCTCCAGCCGACTTGTCTCCAAGGGTCTATTGCTGCCTCGGGCACCTTATGGTCTTTCTTCTGTGAGTCTAGATTTTCGAATCCGACGCGAAAATGATAGTTAATTGTAACGTTCAGGGCCTTGTAATGACGATGGAACACTCAAATTGCGTCGAGATTCAATACATCGTCCTCCAGCCGACTTGTCTCCAAGGGTCTATAGCTGCCTCGGGCACCTTATGGTCGTTCTCCTGTGAGTCTAGATTATCGAATCCGACGCAAAAATGATAGTTAATTGTAACGTTCAGGGCCTTCTAATGACGATGGGACACTCAAATTGCGTCGAGATTCAATACATCGGCCTCCAGCCTACTTGTCTCCAAGGGTCTATTGCTGCCTCGGGCACCTTATGGTCGTTCTCCTGTGAGTTTAGATTATCGAATCCGACGCAAAAATGATAGTTAATTATAACGTTCAGGGCCTCCTAATGACGATAGAAGACTCAAATTGCGTCGCGATCCAATACATCGTCCTCCAGCCGACTTGTCTCCAAGGGTCTATTGCTGCCTCGGGCACCTTATGGTCGTTCTCCTGTGAGTCTAGATTTTCGAATCCGACGCAAAAATGATAGTGAATTGTAACGTTCAGCGCCTCCTAATGACGATAGAAGACTCAAATTGCGTCGCGATCCAATACATCGTCCTCCAGCCGACTTGTCTCCAAGGGTCTATTGCTGCCTCGGGCACCTTATGGTCGTTCTCCTGTGAGTCTAGATTATCGAATCCGACGCAAAAATGATAGTTAATTGTAACGTTCAGGGCCTTGTAATGCCGATGGAACACTCAAATTGCGTCGAGATTCAATACATCGGCCTCCAGCCGACTTGTCTCCAAGGGTCTATTGCTGCCTCGGGCACCTTATGGTCGTTCTCCTGTGAGTCTAGATTTTCGAATCCGACGCAAAAATGATAGTGAATTGTAACGTTCAGCGCCTCCTAATGACGATAGAAGACTCAAATTGCGTCGCGATCCAATACATCGTCCTCCAGCCGTCTTGTCTCCAAGGGTCTATTGCTGCTTCGGGCACCTTATGGTCGTTCTCCTGTGAGTCTAGATTTTCGAATCCGACGCAAAAATGATAGTTAATTGTAACGTTCAGAGCCTTCTAATGACGATGGAACACTCAAATTGCGTCGCGATCCAATACATCGTCCTCCAGCCGACTTGTCTCCAAGGGTCTATTGCTGCCTCGGGCACCTTATGGTCGTTCTCCTGTGAGTTTAGATTACCGAATCCGACGCAAAAATGATAGTTAATTGTAACGTTCAGGGCCTTCTAATGACGATGGGACACTCAAATTGCGTCGAGATTCAATACATCGTCCTCCAGCCGACTTGTCTCCAAGGGGATATTGCTGTCTCGGGCACAATATGATCCTTCTCCTGTGAGTCTAGGTTTTCGAATCCGACGCAAAAATGATAGTGAATTGCGTCAGCGCCTCCTAATGACGATAGAAGACTCAAATTGCGTCGCGATTCAATACATCGGCCTCCAGCCGACTTGTCTCCAAGGGTCTATTGCTGCCTCGGGCACCTTATGGTCGTTCTCCTGTGAGTTTAGATTATCGAATCCGACGCAAATATGATCGTTAATTGTAACGTTCAGGGCCTTCTAATGACGATGGGACACTCAAATTGCGTCGAGATTCAATACATCGTCCTCCAGCCGACTTGTCTCCAAGGGTCTATTGCTGCCTCGGGCACCTTATAGTCGTTCTCCTGAGAGTCTAGATTTTCGAACCCGACGCTAAAATGATAGTTAATTGTAACGTTCACGGCCTCCTAATGACGATAGAAGACTCAAATTGCGTCGCGATTCAATACATCGGCCTCCAGCCGACTTGTCTCCAAGGGTCTATTGCTGCCTCGGGCACTTTATGGTCGTTCTCCTGTGAGTTTAGATTATCGAATCCGACGCAAAAATGATAGTTAATTGTAACGTTCAGGGCCGCCTAATGACGATGGAACTCTCAAATTGCGTCGAGATTCAATACATCGTCCTCCAGCCGACATGTCTCCAAGGGTCTATTGCTGCCTCGGGCACCTTATGGTCGTTCTCCTGTGAGTTTAGATTATCGAATCCGACGCAAAAATGATCGTTAATTGTAACGTTCAGGGCCTTCTAATGACGATGGGACACTCAAATTGCGTCGAGATTCAATACATCGTCCTCCAGCCGACTTGTCTCCAAGGGTCTATTGCTGCCTCGGGCACCTTATGGTCGTTGTCCTGTGAGTCTAGATTTTCGAATCCGACGCAAAAATGATAGTTAATTGTAACGTTCAGGGCCTTCTAATGACGATGGAACACTCAAATTGCGTCCAGATTCAATACATCGGCCTCCAGCCTACTTGTCTCCAAGGGGATATCGCTGAGTCGGGCACCACATGGTCCTTCTCCTGTGAGTCTAGATTTTCGAATCCGACGCAAAAATGATAGTGAATTGTAACGTTCAGCGCCTCCTAATGACGATAGAAGACTCAAATTGCGTCGCGATCCAATACATCGACCTCCAGCCGACTTGTCTCCAAGCGTCTATTGCTGCCTCGGGCACCTTTTGGTCGTTCTCCTGTGTGTCTAGATTTTCGAACCCGACGCTAAAATGATAGTTAATTGTAACGTTCAGGGCCTTGTAATGACGATGGAACACTCAAATTGCGTCGAGATTCAATACATCGGCCTCCAGCCGACTTGTCTCCAAGGGTCTATTGCTGCCTCGGGCACCTTATGGTCGTTCTCCTGTGAGTCTAGATTTTCGAATCCGACGAAAAAATGATAGTTAATTGTAACTTTCAGGGCCTTCTAATGACGATGGAACACTCAAATTGCGTCGAGATTCAATACATCGGCCTCCAGCCGACTTGTCTCCAAGGGTCTATTGCTGCTTCGGGCACCTTATGGTCGTTCTCCTGTGAGTTTAGATTATCGAATCCGACTCAAAAATGATAGTTAATTATAACGTTCAGGGCCTCCTAATGCCGATGGAACACTCAAATTGCGTCGAGATTCAATACATCGGCCTCCAGCCGACTTGTCTCCAAGGGTCTATTGCTGCCTCGGGCACCTTATGGTCGTTCTCCTGTGAGTCTTGATTTTCGAACCCGACGCTAAAATGATAGTTAATTGTAACGTTCAGGGCCCCCTAATGACGATAGAAGACTCAAATTGCGTCGCGATCCAATACATCGTCCTCCAGCCGACTTGTCTCCAAGGGGATATTGCTGTCTCGGGCACAATATGATCCTTCTGGTGTGAGTCTAGATTTTCGAATCCGACGCAAAAATGATAGTGAATTGGATCGTTCAGCGCCTCCTAATGACGATAGGAGACTCAACTTGCGTCGCGATCCAATACATCGTCCTCCAGCCGACTTGTCTCCAAGGGTCTATTGCTGCCTCGGGCACCTTATGGTCTTTCTTCTGTGAGTCTAGATTTTCGAATCCGACGCAAAAATGATAGTTAATTGTAACGTTCAGGGCCTTGTAATGACGATGGAACACTCAAATTGCGTCGAGATACAATACATCGTCCTCCAGCCGACTTGTCTCCAAGGGTCTATTGCTGCCTCGGGCACCTTATGGTCGTTCTCCTGTGAGTCTAGATTATCGAATCCGACGCAAAAATGATAATTAATTGTAACGTTCAGGGCCTTCTAATGACGATGGGACACTCAAATTGCGTCGAGATTCAATACATCGGCCTCCAGCCTACTTGTCTCCAAGGGTCTATTGCTGCCTCGGGCACCTTATGGTCGTTCTCCTGTGAGTTTAGATTATCGAATCCGACGCAAAAATGATAGTTAATTATAACGTTCAGGGCCTCCTAATGACGATAGAAGACTCAAATTGCGTCGCGATCCAATACATCGTCCTCCAGCCGACTTGTCTCCAAGGGTCTATTGCTGCCTCGGGCACCTTATGGTCGTTCTCCTGTGAGTCTAGAT
Source organism: Schistocerca americana (assembly GCF_021461395.2). Classification (NCBI taxonomy): domain Eukaryota; kingdom Metazoa; phylum Arthropoda; class Insecta; order Orthoptera; family Acrididae; genus Schistocerca; species Schistocerca americana. Next base: position 12,694 of record NW_025726250.1, read on the forward strand.
TTTCGAATCCGACGCAAAAATGATAGTGAATTGTAACGTTCAGCGCCTCCTAATGACGATAGAAGACTCAAATTGCGTCGCGATCCAATACATCGTCCTCCAGCCGACTTGTCTCCAAGGGTCTATTGCTGCCTCGGGCACCTTATGGTCGTTCTCCTGTGAGTCTAGATTATCGAATCCGACGCAAAAATGATAGTTAATTGTAACGTTCAGGGCCTTGTAATGCCGATGGAACACTCAAATTGCGTCGAGATTCAATACATCGGCCTCCAGCCGACTTGTCTCCAAGGGTCTATTGCTGCCTCGGGCACCTTATGGTCGTTCTCCTGTGAGTCTAGATTTTCGAATCCGACGCAAAAATGATAGTGAATTGTAACGTTCAGCGCCTCCTAATGACGATAGAAGACTCAAATTGCGTCGCGATCCAATACATCGTCCTCCAGCCGACTTGTCTCCAAGGGTCTATTGCTGCCTCGGGCACCTTATGGTCGTTCTCCTGTGAGTCTAGATTTTCGAATCCGACGCAAAAATGATAGTTAATTGTAACGTTCAGCGCCTCCTAATGACGATAGAAGACTCAAATTGCGTCGCGATCCAATACATCGTCCTCCAGCCGTCTTGTCTCCAAGGGTCTATTGCTGCTTCGGGCACCTTATGGTCGTTCTCCTGTGAGTCTAGATTTTCGAATCCGACGCAAAAATGATAGTTAATTGTAACGTTCAGAGCCTTCTAATGACGATGGAACACTCAAATTGCGTCGCGATCCAATACATCGTCCTCCAGCCGACTTGTCTCCAAGGGTCTATTGCTGCCTCGGGCACCTTATGGTCGTTCTCCTGTGAGTTTAGATTACCGAATCCGACGCAAAAATGATAGTTAATTGTAACGTTCAGGGCCTTCTAATGACGATGGGACACTCAAATTGCGTCGAGATTCAATACATCGTCCTCCAGCCGACTTGTCTCCAAGGGGATATTGCTGTCTCGGGCACAATATGATCCTTCTCCTGTGAGTCTAGGTTTTCGAATCCGACGCAAAAATGATAGTGAATTGCGTCAGCGCCTCCTAATGACGATAGAAGACTCAAATTGCGTCGCGATTCAATACATCGGCCTCCAGCCGACTTGTCTCCAAGGGTCTATTGCTGCCTCGGGCACCTTATGGTCGTTCTCCTGTGAGTTTAGATTATCGAATCCGACGCAAATATGATCGTTAATTGTAACGTTCAGGGCCTTCTAATGACGATGGGACACTCAAATTGCGTCGAGATTCAATACATCGTCCTCCAGCCGACTTGTCTCCAAGGGTCTATTGCTGCCTCGGGCACCTTATGGTCGTTCTCCTGTGAGTTTAGATTATCGAATCCGACGCAAAAATGATAGTTAATTGTAACGTTCAGGGCCTTCTAATGACGATGGAACACTCAAATTGCGTCGAGATTCAATACATCGGCCTCCAGCCTACTTGTCTCCAAGGGGATATAACTGCCTCGGGCACCACATGGTCCTTCTCCTGTGAGTCTAGATTTTCGAATCCGACGCAAAAATGATAGTGAATTGTAACGTTCAGCGCCTCCTAATGACGATAGAAGACTCAAATTGCGTCGCGATCCAATACATCGTCCTCCAGCCGACTTGTCTCCAAGGGTCTATTGCTGCCTCGGGCACCTTATGGTCGTTCTCCTGTGAGTCTAGATTTTCGAACCCGACGCTAAAATGATAGTTAATTATAACGTTCAGGGCCTCCTAATGCCGATGGAACACTCAAATTACGTCGAGATTCAATACATCGGCCTCCAGCCGACTTGTCTCCAAGGGTCTATTGCTGCCTCGGGCACCTTATGGTCGTTCTCCTGTGAGTTTAGATTATCGAATCCGACGCAAAAATGATAGTTAATTGCAACGTTCAGGGCCGCCTAATGACGATGGGACACTCAAATTGCGTCGAGATTCAATACATCGGCCTCCAGCCTACTTGTCTCCAAGGGGATATCGCTGCCTCGGGCACCACATGGTCCTTCTCCTGTGAGTCTAGATTTTCGAACCCGACGCTAAAATGATAGTTAATTATAACGTTCAGGTCCTCCTAATGCCGATGGAACACTCAAATTACGTCGAGATTCAATACATCGGCCTCCAGCCGACTTGTCTCCAAGGGTCTATTGCTGCCTCGGGCACCTTATGGTCGTTCTCCTGTGAGTTTAGATTATCGAATCCGACGCAAAAATGATAGTTAATTGCAACGTTCAGGGCCGCCTAATGACGATGGGACACTCAAATTGCGTCGAGATTCAATACATCGGCCTCCAGCCTACTTGTCTCCAAGGGGATATCGCTGCCTCGGGCACCACATGGTCCTTCTCCTGTGAGTCTAGATTTTCGAATCCGACGCAAAAATGATAGTGAATTGTAACGTTCAGCGCCTCCTAATGACGATAGAAGACTCAAATTGCGTCGCGATCCAATACATCGTCCTCCAGCCGACTTGTCTCCAAGGGTCTATTGCTGCCTCGGGCACCTTATGGTCGTTCTCCTGTGAGTCTAGATTTTCGAATCCGACGCAAAAATGATAGTTAATTGTAACGTTCAGGGCCTTCTAATGACGATGGAACACTCAAATTGCGTCGAGATTCAATACATCGGCCTCCAGCCGACTTGTCTCCAAGGGTCTGTTGCTGCTTCGGGCACCTTATGGTCGTTCTCCTGTGAGTTTAGATTATCGAATCCGACGCAAAAATGATAGTTAATTATAACGTTCAGGGCCTCCTAATGCCGATGGAACACTCAAATTGCGTCGAGATTCAATACATCGGCCTCCAGCCGACTTGTCTCCAAGGGTCTATTGCTGCCTCGGGCACCTTATGGTCGTTCTCCTGTGAGCCTTGATTTTCGAACCCGACGCTAAAATGATAGTTAATTGTAACGTTCAGGGCCTCATAATGACGATAGAAGACTCAAATTGCGTCGCGATCCAATACATCGTCCTCCAGCCGACTTGTCTCCAAGGGGATATTGCTGTCTCGGGCACAATATGATCCTTCTCCTGTGAGTCTAGATTTTCGAATCCGACGCAAAAATGATAGTGAATTGTAACGTTCAGCGCCTCCTAATGACGATAGAAGACTCAAATTGCGTCGCGATCCAATACATCGTCCTCCAGCCGACTTGTCTCCAAGGGGATATTGCTGTCTCGGGCACAATATGATCCTTCTCCTGTGAGTCTAGATTTTCGAATCCGACGCAAAAATGATAGTTAATTGTAACGTTCAGGGCCTTGTAATGACGATGGAACACTCAAATTGCGTCGAGATACAATACATCGTCCTCCAGCCGACTTGTCTCCAAGGGTCTATTGCTGCCTCGGGCACCTTATGGTCGTTCTCCTGTGAGTCTAGATTATCGAATCCGACGCAAAAATGATAGTTAATTGTAACGTTCAGGGCCTTCTAATGACGATGGGACACTCAAATTGCGTCGAGATTCAATACATCGTCCTCCAACCGACTTGTCTCCAAGGGGATATTGCTGTCTCGGGCACAATATGATCCTTCTCCTGTGAGTCTAGATTTTCGAATCCGACGCAAAAATGATAGTGAATTGTAACGTTCAGCGCCTCCTAATGACGATAGAAGACTCAAATTGCGTCGCGATCCAATACATCGTCCTCCAGCCGACTTGTCTCCAAGGGTCTATTGCTGCCTCGGGCACCTTATGGTCGTTCTCCTGTGAGTCTAGATTATCGAATCCGACGCAAAAATGATAGTTAATTGTAACCTTCAGGGCCGCCTAATGACGATGGAACTCTCAAATTGCGTCGAGATTCAATACATCGTCCTCCAGCCGACTTGTCTCCAAGGGTCTATTGCTGCCTCGGGCACCTTATGGTCGTTCTCCTGTGAGTTTAGATTATCGAATCCGACGCAAAAATGATCGTTAATTGTAACGTTCAGGGCCTTCTAATGACGATGGGACACTCAAATTGCGTCGAGATTCAATACATCGTCCTCCAGCCGACTTGTCTCCAAGGGTCTATTGCTGCCTCGGGCACCTTATGATCGTTCTCCTGTGAGTTTAGATTATTGAATCCGACGCAAAAATGATCGTTAATTATAACGTTCAGGGCCTCCTAATGCCGATGGAACACTCAAATTGCGTCGAGATTCAATACATCGGCCTCCAGCCGACTTGTCTCCAAGGGTCTATTGCTGCCTCGGGCACCTTATGGTCGTTGTCCTGTGAGTCTAGATTTTCGAATCCGACGCAAAAATGATAGTTAATTGTAACGTTCAGGGCCTTCTAATGACGATGGAACACTCAAATTGCGTCGAGATTCAATACATCGGCCTCCAGCCTACTTGTCTCCAAGGGGATATCGCTGCCTCGGGCACCACATGGTCCTTCTCCTGTGAGTTTAGATTTTCGAATCCGACGCAAAAATGATAGTGAATTGTAACGTTCAGCGCCTCCTAATGACGATAGAAGACTCAAATTGCGTCGCGATCCAATACATCGTCCTCCAGCCGACTTGTCTCCAAGGGTCTATTGCTGCCTCGGGCACCTTATGGTCGTTCTCCTGTGAGTCTAGATTTTCGAACCCGACGCTAAAATGATAGTTAATTGTAACGTACAGGGCCTTGTAATGACGATGGAACACTCAAATTGCGTCGAGATTCAATACATCGGCCTCCAGCCGACTTGTCTCCAAGGGTCTATTGCTGCCTCGGGCACCTTATGGTCGTTCTCCTGTGAGTCTAGATTTTCGAATCCGACGCAAAAATGATAGTTAATTGTAACGTTCAGGGCCTTCTAATGACGATGGAACACTCAAATTGCGTTGAGATTCAATACATCGGCCTCCAGCCGACTTGTCTCCAAGGGTCTATTGCTGCTTCGGGCACCTTATGGTCGTTCTCCTGTGAGTTTAGATTATCGAATCCGACGCAAAAATGATAGTTAATTATAACGTTCAGGGCCTCCTAATGCCGATGGAACACTCAAATTGCGTCGAGATTCAATACATCGGCCTCCAGCCGACTTGTCTCCAAGGGTCTATTGCTGCCTCGGGCACCTTATGGTCGTTCTCCTGTGAGTCTTGATTTTCGAACCCGACGCTAAAATGACAGTTAATTGTAACGTTCAGGGCCTCCTAATGACGATAGAAGACTCAAATTGCGTCGCGATCCAATACATCGTCCTCCAGCCGACTTGTCTCCAAGGGGATATTGCTGTCTCGGGCACAATATGATCCTTCTCCTGTGAGTCTAGATTTTCGAATCCGACGCAAAAATGATAGTGAATTGGATCGTTCAGCGCCTCCTAATGACGATAGAAGACTCAAATTGCGTCGCGATCCAATACATCGTCCTCCAGCCGACTTGTCTCCAAGGGTCTATTGCTGCCTCGGGCACCTTATGGTCGTTCTCCTGTGAGTCTAGATTTTCGAATCCGACGCAAAAATGATAGTTAATTGTAACGTTCAGGGCCTTGTAATGACGATGGAACACTCAAATTGCGTCGAGATTCAATACATCGGCCTCCAGCCGACTTGTCTCCAAGGGTCTATTGCTGCCTCGGGCACCTTATGGTCGTTCTCCTGTGAGTCTAGATTTTCGAATCCGACGCAAAAATGATAGTCAATTGTAACGTTCAGGGCCTTGTAATGACGATGGAACACTCAAATTGCGTCGAGATACAATACATCGTCCTCCAGCCGACTTGTCTCCAAGGGTCTATTGCTGCCTCGGGCACCTTATGGTCGTTCTCCTGTGAGTCTAGATTATCGAATCCGACGCAAAAATGATAGTTAATTGTAACGTTCAGGGCCTTCTAATGACGATGGGACACTCAAATTGCGTCGAGATTCAATACATCGTCCTCCAGCCGACTTGTCTCCAAGGGGATATTGCTGTCTCGGGCACAATATGATCCTTCTCCTGTGAGTCTAGATTTTCGAATCCGACGCAAAAATGATAGTGAATTGTAACGTTCAGCGCCTCCTAATGACGATAGAAGACTCAAATTGCGTCGCGATCCAATACATCGTCCTCCAGCCGACTTGTCTCCAAGGGTCTATTGCTGCCTCGGGCACCTTATGGTCGTTCTCCTGTGAGTCTAGATTTTCGAATCCGACGCAAAAATGATAGTTAATTGTAACGTTCAGGGCCTTCTAATGACGATGGAACACTCAAATTGCGTCGAGATTCAATACATCGTCCTCCAGCCGACTTGTCTCCAAGGGTCTATTGCTGCCTCGGGCACCTTATGGTCGTTCTCCTGTGAGTCTAGATTATCGAATCCGACGCAAAAATGATAGTTAATTATAACGTTCAGGGCCTCCTAATGCCGATGGAACTCTCAAATTGCGTCGAGATTCAATACATCGTCCTCCAGCCGACTTGTCTCCAAGGGTCTATTGCTGCCTCGGGCACCTTATGGTCGTTCTCCTGTGAGTTTAGATTATCGAATCCGACGCAAAAATGATAGTGAATTGTAACGTTCAGCGCCTCCTAATGCCGATAGAAGACTCAAATTGCGTCGAGATTCAATACATCGGCCTCCAGCCGACTTGTCTCCAAGGGTCTATTGCTGCCTCGGGCACCTTATGGTCGTTCTCCTGTGAGTCTAGATTTTCGAATCCGACGCAAAAATGATAGTTAATTGTAACGTTCAGGGCCTTGTAATGACGATGGAACACTCATATTGCGTCGAGATTCAATACATCGGCCTCCAGCCTACTTGTCTCCAAGGGGATATCGCTGCCTCGGGCACCACATGGTCCTTCTCCTGTGAGTCTAGATTTTCGAACCCGACGCTAAAATGATAGTTAATTGTAACGTTCAGGGCCTCCTAATGACGATAGAAGAACTCAAATTGCGTCGCGATCCAATACATCGTCCTCCAGCCGACTTGTCTCCAAGGGTCTATTGCTGCCTCGGGCACCTTATGGTCGTTCTCCTGTGAGTCTAGATTATCGAATCCGACGCAAAAATGATAGTTAATTGTAACGTTCAGGGCCTTCTAATGCCGATGGAACACTCAAATTGCGTCGAGATTCAATACATCGTCCTCCAGCCGACTTGTCTCCAAGGGGATATTGCTGCCTCGGGCACCTTATGGTCGTTCTCCTGTGAGTTTAGATTATCGAATCCGACGCAAAAATGATCGTGAATTATAACGTTCAGGGCCTCCTAATGCCGATGGAACACTCAAATTGCGTCGGGATTCAATACATCGTCCTCCAGCCGACTTGTCTCCAAGGGTCTATTGCTGCCTCGGGCACCTTATGGTCGTTCTCCTGTGAGTTTAGATTATCGAATCCGACGCAAAAATGATAGTTAATTGTCACGTTCAGGGCCTTGTAATGACGATGGAACACTGAAATTGCGTCGCGATCCAATACATCGTCCTCCAGCCGACTTGTCTCCAAGGGGATATTGCTGTCTCGGGCACAATATGATCCTTCTCCTGTGAGTCTAGATTTTCGAATCCGACGCAAAAATGATAGTGAATTGTAACGTTCAGCGCCTCCTAATGACGATAGAAGACTCAAATTGCGTCGCGATCCAATACATCGTCCTCCAGCCGACTTGTCTCCAAGGGTCTATTGCTGCCTCGGGCACCTTATGGTCGTTCTCCTGTGAGTCTAGATTTTCGAATCCGACGCAAAAATGATAGTTAATTATAACGTTCAGGGCCTCCTAATGCCGATGGAACACTCAAATTATGTCGAGATTCAATACATCGGCCTCCAGCCTACTTGTCTCCAAGGGGATATCGCTGCCTCGGGCACCACATGGTCCTTCTCCTGTGAGTATAGATTTTCGAATCCGACGCAAAAATGATACTGAATTGTAACGTTCAGCGCCTCCTAATGACGATAGAAGACTCAAATTGCGTCGCGATCCAATACATCGTCCTCCAGCCGACTTGTCTCCAAGGGTCTATTGCTGCCTCGGGCACCTTATGGTCGTTCTCCTGTGAGTCTAGATTTTCGAATCCGACGCAAAAATGATAGTTAATTGTAACGTTCAGGGCCTTGTAATGACGATGGAACACTCAAATTGCGTCGAGATTCAATACATCGTCCTCCAGCCGACTTGTCTCCAAGGGTCTATTGCTGCCTCGGGCACCTTATGGTCGTACTCCTGTGAGTCTAGATTTTCGAACCCGACGCTAAAATGATAGTTAATTGTAACGTTCAGGGCCTCCTAATGACGATAGAAGACAAATTGCGTCGCGATTCAATACATCGGCCTCCAGCCGACTTGTCTCTAAGGGTCTATTGCTGCCTCGGACACCTTATGGTCGTTCTCCTGTGAGTTTAGATTATCGAATCCGACGCAAAAATGATCGTTAATTGTAACGTTCAGGGACTTCTAATGACGATGGAACACTCAAATTGCGTCGAGATTCAATACATCGGCCTCCAGCCTACTTGTCTCCAAGGGGATATCGCTGCCTCGGGCACCACATGGTCCTTCTCCTGTGAGTATAGATTTTCGAATCCGACGCAAAAATGATAGTGAATTGTAACGTTCAGCGCCTCCTAATGACGATAGAAGACTCAAATTGCGTCGCGATCCAATACATCGGCCTCCAGCCTACTTGTCTCCAAGGGGATATCGCTGCCTCGGGTACCACATGGTCCTTCTCCTGTGAGTATAGATTATCGAATCCGACACAAAAATGATAGTTAATTGTAACGTTCAGGGCCTTCTAATGCCGATGGAACACTCAAATTGCGTCGAGATTCAATACATCGGCCTCCAGACGACTTGTCTCCAAGGGTCTATTGCTGCCTCGGGCACCTTATGGTCGTTCTCCTGTGAGTCTAGATTTTCGAATCCGACGCAAAAATGATAGTTAATTGTAACGTTCAGGGCCTTCTAATGACGATGGAACACTCAAATTGCGTCGCGATCCAATACATCGTCCTCCAGCCGACTTGTCTCCAAGGGTCTATTGCTGCCTCGGGCACCTTATGGTCGTTCTCCTGTGAGTTTAGATTATCGAATCCGACGCAAAAATGATAGTTAATTGTAACGTTCAGGGCCTTCTAATGACGATGGGACACTCAAATTGAGTCGAGATTCAATACATCGTCCTCCAGCCGACTTGTCTCCAAGGGGATATTGCTGTCTCGGGCACAATATGATCCTTCTCCTGTGAGTCTAGATTTTCGAACCCGACGCAAAAATGATAGTGAATTGTAACGTTCAGCGCCTCCTAATGACGATAGAAGACTCAAATTGCGTCGCGATCCAATACATCGTCCTCCAGCCGACTTGTCTCCAAGGGTCTATTGCTGCCTCGGGCACCTTATGGTCGTTCTCCTGTGAGTCTAGATTTTCGAATCCGACGCAAAAATGATAGTTAATTGTAACGTTCTGGGCCTTGTAATGACGATGGAACACTCAAATTGCGTCGAGATTCAATACATCGGCCTCCAGCCGACTTGTCTCCAAGGGTCTATTGCTGCCTCGGGCACCTTATGGTCGTTCTCCTGTGAGTTTAGATTATCGAATCCGACGCAAAAATGATAGTTAATTATAACGTTCAGGGCCTCCTAATGCCGATGGAACACTCAAATTGCGTCGAGATTCAATACATCGGCCTCCAGCCGACTTGTCTCCAAGGGTCTATTGCTGCCTCGGGCACAATATGATCCTTCTCCTGTGAGTCTAGATTTTTGAATCCGACGCAAAAATGATAGTGAATTGTAACGTTCAGCGCCTCCTAATGACGATAGAAGACTCAAATTGCGTCGCGATCCAATACATCGTCCTCCAGCCGACTTGTCTCCAAGGGTCTATTGCTGCCTCGGGCACCTTATGGTCGTTCTCCTGTGAGTCTAGATTTTCGAATCCGACGCAAAAATGATAGTTAATTGTAACGTTCAGGGCCTTGTAATGACGATGGGACACTCAAATTGCGTCGAGATTCAATACATCGTCCTCCAGCCGACTTGTCTCCAAGGGGATATTGCTGTCTCGGGCACAATATGATCCTTCTCCTGTGAGTCTAGATTTTCGAATCCGACGCAAAAATGATAGTGAATTGTAACGTTCAGCGCCTCCTAATGACGATAGAAGACTCAAATTGTGTCGCGATCCAATACATCGTCCTCCAGCCGACTTGTCTCCAAGGGTCTATTGCTGCCTCGGGCACCTTATGGTCGTTCTCCTGTGAGTCTAGATTTTCGAATCTGACGCAAAATGATAGTTAATTGTAACGTTCAGGGCCTTGTAATGACGATGGAACACTCAAATTGCGTCGAGATTTAATACATCGGCCTCCAGCCGACTTGTCTCCAAGGGTCTATTGCTGCCTCGGGCACCTTATGGTCGTTCTCCTGTGAGTTTAGATTATCGAATCCGACGCAAAAATGATAGTTAATTATAACGTTCAGGGCCTTCTAATGACGATGGGACACTCAAATTGCGTCGAGATTCAATACATCGTCCTCCAGCCGACTTGTCTCCAAGGGGATATTGCTGTCTCGGGCACAATATGATCCTTCTCCTGTGACTCTAGATTTTCGAATCCGACGCAAAAATGATAGTGAATTGTAACGTTCAGCGCCTCCTAATGACGATAGAAGACTCAAATTGCGTCGCGATCCAATACATCGTCCTCCAGCCGACTTGTCTCCAAGGGTCTATTGCTGCCTCGGGCACCTTATGGTCGTTCTCCTGTGAGTCTAGATTTTCGAATCCGACGCAAAAATGATAGTTAATTGTAACGTTCAGGGCCTTGTAATGACGATGGACCACTCAAATTGCGTCGAGATACAATACATCGTCCTCCAGCCGACTTGTCTCCAAGGATCTAATGCTGCCTCGGGCACTTTATGGTCGTTCTCTTGTAATTCTAGATTTTCGAATCCGACGCAAAAATGATAGTTAATTGTAACGTTCAGGGCCGCCTAATGACGATGGAACTCTCAAATTGCGTCGAGATTCAATACATCGTCCTCCAGCCGACTTGTCTTTAAGGGTCTATTGCTGCCTCGGGCACCTTATGGTCGTTCTCCTGTGAGTCTAGATTTTCGAATCCGACGCAAAAATGATAGTGAATTGTAACGTTCAGCGCCTCCTAATGACGATAGAAGACTCAAATTGCGTCGAGATTCAATACATCGGCCTCCAGCCGACTTGTCTCCAAGGGTCTATTGCTGCCTCGGGCACCTTATGGTCGTTCTCCTGTGAGTCTAGATTTTCGAATCCGACGCAAAAATGATAGTTAATTGTAACGTTCAGGGCCTTGTAATGACGATGGAACACTCAAATTGCGTCGAGATTCAATACATCGTCCTCCAGCCGACTTGTCACCAAGGGGATATTGCTGTCTCGGGCACCTTATGGTCGTTGTCCTGTGAGTCTAGATTTTCGAATCCGACGCAAAAATGATAGTGAATTGTAACGTTCAGCGCCTCCTAATGACGATGGAACACTCAAATTGCGTCGAGATTCAATACATCGGCCTCCAGCCGACTTGTCTCCAAGGGTCTATTGCTGCCTCGGGCACCTTATGGTCGTTCTCCTGTGAGTCTAGATTATCGAATCCGACACAAAAATGATAGTTAATTGTAACGTTCAGGGCCTTCTAATGCCGATGGAACACTCAAATTGCGTCGAGATTCAATACATCGGCCTCCAGCCGACTTGTCTCCAAGGGTCTATTGCTGCCTCGGGCAACTTATGGTCGTTCTATTGTGAGTCTAGATTTTCGAACCCGACGCTAAAATGATAGTTAATTGTAACGTTCAGGGCCTCCTAATGACGATAGAAGACTCAAATTGCGTCGCGATCCAATACATCGTCCTCCAGCCGACTTGTCTCCAAGGGTCTATTGCTGCCTCGGGCACCTTATGGTCGTTCTCCTGTGAGTTTAGATTATCGAATCCGACGCAAAAATGATAGTTAATTTTAACGTTCAGGGCCTTCTAATGACGATGGGACACTCAAATTGCGTCGAGATTCAATACATCGTCCTCCAGCCGACTTGTCTCCAAGGGGATATTGCTGTCTCGGGCACAATATGATCCTTCTCCTGTGAGTCTAGATTTTCGAATCCGACGCAAAAATGATAGTGAATTGTAACGTTCAGCGCCTCCTAATGACGATAGAAGACTCAAATTGCGTCGCGATCCAATACATCGGCCTCCAGCCGACTTGTCTCCAAGGGTCTATTGCTGCCTCGGGCACCTTATGGTCGTTGTCCTGTGAGTCTAGATTTTCGAATCCGACGCAAAATGATAGTGAATTGTAACGTTCAGCGCCTCCTAATGACGATGGAACACTCAAATTGCGTCGAGATTCAATACATCGGCCTCCAGCCTACTTGTCTCCAAGGGGATATCGCTGCCTCGGGCACCACATGGTCCTTCTCCTGTGAGTCTAGATTTTCGAATCCGACGCAAAAATGATAGTTAATTGTAACGTTCAGGGCCTTGTAATGACGATGGAACCCTCAAATTGCGTCGAGATACAATACATCGTCCTCCAGCCGACTTGTCTCCAAGGATCTAATGCTGCCTCGGGCACTTTATGGTCGTTCTCTTGTAATTCTAGATTTTCGAATCCGACGCAAAAATGATAGTTAATTGTAACGTTCAGGGCCGCCTAATGACGATGGAACTCTCAAATTGCGTCGAGATTCAATACATCGTTCTGCAGCCGACTTGTCTCCAAGGGTCTATTGCTGCCTCGGGCACCTTATGGTCGTTCTCCTGTGAGTCTAGATTTTCTAATCCGACGCAAAAATGATAGTGAATTGTAACGTTCAGCGCCTCCTAATGACGATAGAAGACTCAAATTGCGTCGCGATCCAATACATCGTCCTCCAGCCGACTTGTCTCCAAGGGTCTATTGCTGCCTCGGGCACCTTATGGTCGTTCTCCTGTGAGTTTAGATTATCGAATCCGACGCAAAAATGATAGTTAATTGTAACGTTCAGGGCCTCCTAATGCCGATGGAACACACAAATTATGTCGGGATTCAATACATCGGCCTCCAGCCGACTTGTCTCCAAGGGTCTATTGCTGCCTCTGGCACCTTATGGTCGTTGTCCTGTGAGTCTAGATTTTCGAATCCGACGCAAAAATGATAGTTAATTGTAACGTTCAGGGCCTTCTAATGACGATGGAACACTCAAATTGCGTCGAGATTCAATACATCGGCCTCCAGCCTACTTGTCTCCAAGGGGATATCACGGCCTCGGGCACCACATGGTCCTTCTCCTGTGAGTATAGATTTTCGAATCCGACGCAAAAATGATAGTGAATTGTAACGTTCAGCGCCTCCTAATGACGATAGAAGACTCAAATTGCGTCGCGATCCAATACATCGGCCTCCAGCCTACTTGTCTCCAAGGGGATATCGCTGCCTCGGGCACCACATGGTCCTTCTCCTGTGAGTATAGATTATCGAATCCGACGCAAAAATGATAGTTAATTGTAACGTTCAGGGCCTCCTAATGCCGATGGAACACTCAAATTGCGTCGAGATTCAATACATCGGCCTCCAGCCGACTTGCCTCCAAGGGTCTATTGCTGCCTCGGGCACCTTATGGTCGTTCTCCTGTGAGTCTAGATTTTCGAATCCGACGCAAAAATGATAGTTAATTGTAACGTTCAGGGCCTTCTAATGACGATGGAACACTCAAATTGCGTCGCGATCCAATACATCGTCCTCCAGCCGACTTGTCTCCAAGGGTCTATTGCTGCCTCGGGCACCTTATGGTCGTTCTCCTGTGAGTTTAGATTATCGAATCCGACGCAAAAATGATAGTTAATTGTAACGTTCAGGGCCTTCTAATGACGATGGGACACTCAAATTGCGTCGAGATTCAATACATCGTCCTCCAGCCGACTTGTCTCCAAGGGGATATTGCTGTCTCGGGCACAATATGATCCTTCTCCTGTGAGTCTAGATTTTCGAATCCGACGCAAAAATGATAGTGAATTGTAACGTTCAGCGCCTCCTAATGACGATAGAAGACTCAAATTGCGTCGCGATCCAATACATCGTCCTCCAGCCGACTTGTCTCCAAGGGTCTATTGCTCCTCGGGCACCTTATGGTCGTTCTCCTGTGAGTCTAGATTTTCGAATCCGACGCAAAAATGATAGTTAATTGTAACGTTCAGGGCCTTGTAATGACGATGGAACACTCAAATTGCGTCGAGATTCAATACATCGGCCTCCAGCCGACTTGTCTCCAAGGGTCTATTGCTGCCTCGGGCCCTTATGGTCGTTCTCCTGTGAGTTTAGATTATCGAATCCGACGCAAAAATGATAGTTAATTATAACGTTCAGGGCCTCCTAATGCCGATGGAACTCTCAAATTGCGTCGAGATTCAATACATCGGCCTCCAGCCGACTTGTCTCCAAGGGTCTATTGCTGCCTCGGGCACAATATGATCCTTCTCCTGCGAGTCTAGATTTTCGAATCCGACGCAAAAATGATAGTGAATTGTAACGTTCAGCGCCTCCTAATGACGATAGAAGACTCAAATTGCGTCGCGATCCAATACATCGTCCTCCAGCCGACTTGTCTCCAAGGGTCTATTGCTGCCTCGGGCACCTTATGGTCGTCCTCCTGTGAGTCTAGATTTTCGAATCCGACGCAAAAATGATAGTTAATTGTAACGTTCAGGGCCTTGTAATGACGATGGGACACTCAAATTGCGTCGAGATTCAATACATCGTCCTCCAGCCGACTTGTCTCCAAGGGGATATTGCTGTCTCGGGCACAATATGATTCTTCTCCTGTGAGTCTAGATTTTCGAATCCGACGCAAAAATGATAGTGAATTGTAACGTTCAGCGCCTCCTAATGACGATAGAAGACTCAAATTGCGTCGCGATCCAATACATCGTCCTCCAGCCGACTTGTCTCCAAGGGTCTATTGCTGCCTCGGGCACCTTATGGTCGTTCTCCTGTGAGTCTAGATTTTCGAATCCGACGCAAAAATGATAGTTAATTGTAACGTTCAGGGCCTTGTAATGACGATGGAACACTCAAATTGCGTCGAGATTCAATACATCGGCCTACAGCCGACTTGTCTCCAAGGGTCTATTGCTGCCTCGGGCACCTTATGGTCGTTCTCCTGTGAGTTTAGATTATCGAATCCGACGCAAAAATGATAGTTAATTATAACGTTCAGGGCCTTCTAATGACGATGGGACACTCAAATTGCGTCGAGATTCAATACATCGTCCTCCAGCCGACTTGTCTCCAAGGGGATATTGCTGTCTCGGGCACAATATGATCCTTCTCCTGTGAGTCTAGATTTTCGATTCCGACGCAAAAATGATAGTGAATTGTAACGTTCAGCGCCTCCTAATGACGATAGAAGACTCAAATTGCGTCGCGATCCAATACATCGTCCTCCAGCCGACTTGTCTCCAAGGGTCTATTGCTGCCTCGGGCACCTTATGGTCGTTCTCCTGTGAGTCTAGATTTTCGAATCCGACGCAAAAATGTTAGTTAATTGTAACGTTCAGGGCCTTGTAATGACGATGGGACACTCAAATTGCGTCGAGATTCAATACACCGTCCTCCAGCCGACTTGTCTCCAAGGGTCTATTGCTGCCTCGGGCCCTTATGGTCGTTCTCCTGTGAGTCTAGATTTTCGAATCCGACGCAAAAATGATAGTGAATTGTAACGTTCAGCGCCTCCTAATGACGATAGAAGACTCAAATTGCGTCGCGATCCAATACATCGTCCTCCAGCCGACTTGTCTCCAAGGGTCAATTGCTGCCTCGGGCACCTTATGGTCGTTCTCCTGTGAGTCTAGATTTTCGAATCCGACGCAAAAATGATAGTTAATTGTAACGTTCAGGGCCTTGTAATGACGATGGAACACTCAAATTGCGTCGCGATCCAATACATCGTCCTCCAGCCGACTTGTCTCCAAGGGTCTATTGCTGCCTCGGGCACCTTATGGTCGTTCTCTTGTAATTCTAGATTTTCGAATCCGACGCAAAAATGATAGTTAATTGTAACGTTCAGGGCCGCCTAATGACGATAGAAGACTCAAATTGCGTCGCGATCCAATACATCGGCCTCCAGCCTACTTGTCTCCAAGGGTCTATTGCTGCCTCGGGCACCTTATGGTCGTTCTCCTGTGAGTCTAGATTTTCGAATCCGACGCAAAAATGATAGTTAATTGTAACGTTCAGGGCCTTCTAATGCCGATGGAACACTCAAATTGCGTCGAGATTCAATACATCGGCCTCCAGCCGACTTGTCTCCAAGGGTCTATTGCTGCCTCGGGCACCTTATGGTCGTTCCCCTGTGAGTTTAGATTATCGAATCCGACGCAAAAATGATAGTTAATTGTAACGTTCAGGGCCTTCCAATGACGATGGAACACTCAAATTGCGTCGAGATTCAATACATCGGCCTCCAGCCGACTTGTCTCCAAGGGTCTATTGCTTCCTCGGGCACCTTATGGTCGTTCTCCTGTGAGTTTAGATTATCGAATCCGACGCAAAATTGATAGTTAATTATAACGTTCAGGGCCTCCTAATGCCGATGGAACACTCAAATTGCGTCGAGATTCAATACATCGGCCTCCAGCCGACTTGTCTCCAAGGGTCTATTGCTGCCTCGGGCACCTTATGGTCGTTCTCCTGTGAGTCTAGATTTTCGAATCCGACGCAAAAATGATAGTGAATTGTAACGTTCAGCGCCTCCTAATGACGATAGAAGACTCAAATTGCGTCGCGATCCAATACATCGTCCTCCAGCCGACTTGTCTCCAAAGGTCTATTGCTGCCTCGGGCACCTTATGGTCGTTCTCCTGTGAGTTTAGATTTTCGAATCCGACGCAAAAATGATAGTTAATTGTAACGTTCAGGGCCTCCTAATGACGATAGAAGACTCAAATTGCGTCGAGATTCAATACATCGGCCTCCAGCCGACTTGTCTCCAAGGGTCTATTGCTGCCTCGGGCACCTTATGGTCGTTCTCCTGTGAGTCTAGATTTTCGAATCCGACGCAAAAATGATAGTTAATTGTAACGTTCAGGGCCTTGTAATGACGATGGGACACTCAAATTGCGTCGAGATTCAATACACCGTCCTCCAGCCGACTTGTCTCCAAGGGGATATTGCTGTCTCGGGCACAATAAGATCCTTCTCCTGTGAGTCTAGATTTTCGAATCCGACGCAAAAATGATAGTGAATTGTAACGTTCAGCGCCTCCTAATGACGATAGAAGACTCAAATTGCGTCGCGATCCAATACATCGTCCTCCAGCCGACTTGTCTCCAAGGGTCTATTGCTGCCTCGGGCACCTTATGGTCGTTCTCCTGTGAGTTTAGATTATCGAATCCGACGCAAAAATGTTAGTTAATTATAACGTTCAGGGCCTTCTAATGACGATGGGACACTCAAATTGCGTCGAGATTCAATACATCGTCCTCCAGCCGACTTGTCTCCAAAGGGATATTGCTGTCTCGGGCACAATATGATCCTTCTCCTGTGAGTCTAGATTTTCGAATCCGACGCAAAAATGATAGTGAATTGTAACGTTCAGCGCCTCCTAATGACGATAGAAGACTCAAATTGCGTCGCGATCCAATACATCGTCCTCCAGCCGACTTGTCTCCAAGGGTCTATTGCTCCTCGGGCACCTTATGGTCGTTCTCCTGTGAGTCTAGATTTTCGAATCCGACGCAAAAATGATAGTTAATTGTAACGTTCAGGGCCTTGTAATGACGATGGAACACTCAAATTGCGTCGAGATTCAATACATCGGCCTCCAGCCGACTTGTCTCCAAGGGTCTATTGCTGCCTCGGGCACCTTATGGTCGTTCTCCTGTGAGTTTAGATTATCGAATCCGACGCAAAAATGTTAGTTAATTATAACGTTCAGGGCCTTCTAATGACGATGGGACACTCAAATTGCGTCGAGATTCAATACATCGTCCTCCAGCCGACTTGTCTCCAAAGGGATATTGCTGTCTCGGGCACAATATGATCCTTCTCCTGTGAGTCTAGATTTTCGAATCCGACGCAAAAATGATAGTGAATTGTAACGTTCAGCGCCTCCTAATGACGATAGAAGACTCAAATTGCGTCGCGATCCAATACATCGTCCTCCAGCCGACTTGTCTCCAAGGGTCTATTGCTCCTCGGGCACCTTATGGTCGTTCTCCTGTGAGTCTAGATTTTCGAATCCGACGCAAAAATGATAGTTAATTGTAACGTTCAGGGCCTTGTAATGACGATGGAACACTCAAATTGCGTCGAGATTCAATACATCGGCCTCCAGCCGACTTGTCTCCAAGGGTCTATTGCTGCCTCGGGCCCTTATGGTCGTTCTCCTGTGAGTTTAGATTATCGAATCCGACGCAAAAATGATAGTTAATTATAACGTTCAGGGCCTCCTAATGCCGATGGAACTCTCAAATTGCGTCGAGATTCAATACATCGTCCTCCAGCCGACTTGTCTCCAAGGGGATATTGCTGTCTCGGGCACAATATGATTCTTCTCCTGTGAGTCTAGATTTTCGAATCCGACGCAAAAATGATAGTGAATTGTAACGTTCAGCGCCTCCTAATGACGATAGAAGACTCAAATTGCGTCGCGATCCAATACATCGTCCTCCAGCCGACTTGTCTCCAAGGGTCTATTGCTGCCTCGGGCACCTTATGGTCGTTCTCCTGTGAGTCTAGATTTTCGAATCCGACGCAAAAATGATAGTTAATTGTAACGTTCAGGGCCTTGTAATGACGATGGAACACTCAAATTGCGTCGAGATTCAATACATCGGCCTACAGCCGACTTGTCTCCAAGGGTCTATTGCTGCCTCGGGCACCTTATGGTCGTTCTCCTGTGAGTTTAGATTATCGAATCCGACGCAAAAATGATAGTTAATTATAACGTTCAGGGCCTTCTAATGACGATGGGACACTCAAATTGCGTCGAGATTCAATACATCGTCCTCCAGCCGACTTGTCTCCAAGGGGATATTGCTGTCTCGGGCACAATATGATCCTTCTCCTGTGAGTCTAGATTTTCGATTCCGACGCAAAAATGATAGTGAATTGTAACGTTCAGCGCCTCCTAATGACGATAGAAGACTCAAATTGCGTCGCGATCCAATACATCGTCCTCCAGCCGACTTGTCTCCAAGGGTCTATTGCTGCCTCGGGCACCTTATGGTCGTTCTCCTGTGAGTCTAGATTTTCGAATCCGACGCAAAAATGTTAGTTAATTGTAACGTTCAGGGCCTTGTAATGACGATGGGACACTCAAATTGCGTCGAGATTCAATACACCGTCCTCCAGCCGACTTGTCTCCAAGGGTCTATTGCTGCCTCGGGCCCTTATGGTCGTTCTCCTGTGAGTCTAGATTTTCGAATCCGACGCAAAAATGATAGTGAATTGTAACGTTCAGCGCCTCCTAATGACGATAGAAGACTCAAATTGCGTCGCGATCCAATACATCGTCCTCCAGCCGACTTGTCTCCAAGGGTCAATTGCTGCCTCGGGCACCTTATGGTCGTTCTCCTGTGAGTCTAGATTTTCGAATCCGACGCAAAAATGATAGTTAATTGTAACGTACAGGGCCTTGTAATGACGATGGAACACTCAAATTGCGTCGCGATCCAATACATCGTCCTCCAGCCGACTTGTCTCCAAGGGTCTATTGCTGCCTCGGGCACCTTATGGTCGTTCTCTTGTAATTCTAGATTTTCGAATCCGACGCAAAAATGATAGTTAATTGTAACGTTCAGGGCCGCCTAATGACGATGGATCTCTCAAATTGCGTCGAGATTCAATACATCGTCCTCCAGCCGACTTGTCTCCAAGGGTCTATTGCTGCCTTGGGCACCTTATGGTCGTTCTCCTGTGAGTCTAGATTTTCGAATCCGACGCAAAAATGATAGTGAATTGTAACGTTCAGCGCCTCCTAATGACGATAGAAGACTCAAATTGCGTCGAGATTCAATACATCGGCCTCCAGCCGACTTGTCTCCAAGGGTCTATTGCTGCCTCGGGCACCTTATGGTCGTTCTCCTGTGAGTCTAGATTTTCGAATCCGACGCAAAAATGATAGTTAATTGTAACGTTCAGGGCCTTCTAATGCCGATGGAACACTCAAACTGCGTCGAGATTCAATACATCGGCCTCCAGCCGACTTGTCTCCAAGGGTCTATTGCTGCCTCGGGCACCTTATGGTCGTTCCCCTGTGAGTTTAGATTATCGAATCCGACGCAAAAATGATAGTTAATTGTAACGTTCAGGGCCTTCCAATGACGATGGAACACTCAAATTGCGTCGAGATTCAATACATCGGCCTCCAGCCGACTTGTCTCCAAGGGTCTATTGCTTCCTCGGGCACCTTATGGTCGTTCTCCTGTGAGTTTAGATTATCGAATCCGACGCAAAATTGATAGTTAATTATAACGTTCAGGGCCTCCTAATGCCGATGGAACACTCAAATTGCGTCGAGATTCAATACATCGGCCTCCAGCCGACTTGTCTCCAAGGGTCTATTGCTGCCTCGGGCACCTTATGGTCGTTCTCCTGTGAGTCTAGATTTTCGAATCCGACGCAAAAATGATAGTGAATTGTAACGTTCAGCGCCTCCTAATGACGATAGAAGACTCAAATTGCGTCGCGATCCAATACATCGTCCTCCAGCCGACTTGTCTCCAAAGGTCTATTGCTGCCTCGGGCACCTTATGGTCGTTCTCCTGTGAGTTTAGATTTTCGAATCCGACGCAAAAATGATAGTTAATTGTAACGTTCAGGGCCTCCTAATGACGATAGAAGACTCAAATTGCGTCGAGATTCAATACATCGGCCTCCAGCCGACTTGTCTCCAAGGGTCTATTGCTGCCTCGGGCACCTTATGGTCGTTCTCCTGTGAGTCTAGATTTTCGAATCCGACGCAAAAATGATAGTTAATTGTAACGTTCAGGGCCTTGTAATGACGATGGGACACTCAAATTGCGTCGAGATTCAATACACCGTCCTCCAGCCGACTTGTCTCCAAGGGGATATTGCTGTCTCGGGCACAATAAGATCCTTCTCCTGTGAGTCTAGATTTTCGAATCCGACGCAAAAATGATAGTGAATTGTAACGTTCAGCGCCTCCTAATGACGATAGAAGACTCAAATTGCGTCGCGATCCAATACATCGTCCTCCAGCCGACTTGTCTCCAAGGGTCTATTGCTGCCTCGGGCACCTTATGGTCGTTCTCCTGTGAGTCTAGATTTTCGAATCCGACGCAAAAATGATAGTTAATTGTAACGTTCAGGGCCTTGTAATGACGATGGAACACTCAAATTGCGTCGAGATTCAATACATCGGCCTCCAGCCGACTTGTCTCCAAGGGTCTATTGCTGCCTCGGGCACCTTATGGTCGTTCTCCTGTGAGTTTAGATTATCGAATCCGACGCAAAAATGTTAGTTAATTATAACGTTCAGGGCCTTCTAATGACGATGGGACACTCAAATTGCGTCGAGATTCAATACATCGTCCTCCAGCCGACTTGTCTCCAAAGGGATATTGCTGTCTCGGGCACAATATGATCCTTCTCCTGTGAGTCTAGATTTTCGAATCCGACGCAAAAATGATAGTGAATTGTAACGTTCAGCGCCTCCTAATGACGATAGAAGACTCAAATTGCGTCGCGATCCAATACATCGTCCTCCAGCCGACTTGTCTCCAAGGGTCTATTGCTGCCTCGGGCACCTTATGGTCGTTCTCCTGTGAGTCTAGATTTTCGAATCCGACGCAAAAATGATAGTTAATTGTAACGTTCAGGGCCTTGTAATGACGATGGAACACTCAAATTGCGTCGAGATACAATACATCGTCCTCCAGCCGACTTGTCTCCAAGGATCTAATGCTGCCTCGGGCACTTTATGGTCGTTCTCTTGTAATTCTAGATTTTCGAATCCGACGCAAAAATGATAGTTAATTGTAACGTTCAGGGCCGCCTAATGACGATGGATCTCTCAAATTGCGTCGAGATTCAATACATCGTCCTCCAGCCGACTTGTCTCCAAGGGTCTATTGCTGCCTCGGGCACCTTATGGTCGTTCTCCTGTGAGTCTAGATTTTCGAATCCGACGCAAAAATGATAGTGAATTGTAACGTTCAGCGCCTCCTAATGACGATAGAAGACTCAAATTGCGTCGAGATTCAATACATCGGCCTCCAGCCGACTTGTCTCCAAGGGTCTATTGCTGCCTCGGGCACCTCATGGTCGTTCTCCTGTGAGTTTAGATTATCGAATCCGACGCAAAAATTATAGTTAATTGTAACGTTCAGGGCCTCCTAATGCCGATGGAACACTCAAATTATGTCGAGATTCAATACATCGGCCTCCAGCCGACTTGTCTCCAAGGGTCTATTGCTGCCTCGGGCACCTTATGGTCGTTGTCCTGTGAGTCTAGATTTTCGAATCCGACGCAAAAATGATAGTTAATTGTAACGTTCAGGGCCTTCTAATGACGATGGAACACTCAAATTGCGTCGAGATTCAATACATCGCCCTCCAGCCGACTTGTCTCCAAGGGTCTATTGCTTCCTCGGGCACCTTATGGTCGTTCTCCTGTGAGTTTAGATTATCGAATCCGACGCAAAATTGATAGTTAATTATAACGTTCAGGGCCTCCTAATGCCGATGGAACACTCAAATTGCGTCGAGATTCAATACATCGGCCTCTAGCCGACTTGTCTCCAAGGGTCTATTGCTGCCTCGGGCGCCTTATGGTCGTTCTCCTGTGAGTCTAGATTTTCGAATCCGACGCAAAAATGATAGTGAATTGTAACGTTCAGCGCCTCCTAATGACGATAGAAGACTCAAATTGCGTCGCGATCCAATACATCGTCCTCCAGCCGACTTGTCTCCAAGGTCTATTGCTGCCTCGGGCACCTTATGGTCGTTCTCCTGTGAGTCTAGATTATCGAATCCGACGCAAAAATGATAGTTAATTGTAACGTTCAGGGCCTTCTAATGCCGATGGAACACTCAAATTGCGTCGAGATTCAATACATCGTCCTCCAGCCGACTTGTCTCCAAGGGTCTATTGCTGCCTCGGGCACCTTATGGTCGTTCTCCTGTGAGTTTAGATTATCGAATCCGACGCAAAAATGATAGATAATTGTAACGTTCAGGTCCTCCTAATGCCGATGGAACACTCAAATTATGTCGAGATTCAATACATCGGCCTCCAGCCGACTTGTCTCCAAGGGTCTATTGCTGCCTCGGGCACCTTATGGTCGTTGTCCTGTGAGTCTAGATTTTCGAATCCGACGCAAAAATGATAGTTATTTGTAACGTTCAGGGCCTTCTAATGACGATGGAACACTCAAATTGCGTCGAGATTCAATACATCGGCCTCCAGCCGACTTGTCTCCAAGGGTCTATTGCTGCCTCGGGCACCTTATGGTCGTTCTCCTGTGAGTTTAGATTATCGAATCCGACGCAAAAATGACAGTTAATTATTATGTTCAGGGCCTCCTAATGCCGATGGAACACTCAAATTGCGTCGAGATTCAATACATCGGCCTCCAGCCGACTTGTCTCCAAGGGTCTATTGCTGCCTCGGGCACCTTATGGTCGTTCTCCTGTTAGTTTAGATTTTCGAATCCGACGCAAAAATGATAGTTAATTGTAACGTTCAGGGCCTCCTAATGACGATAGAAGACTCAAATTGCGTCGAGATTCAATACATCGGCCTCCAGCCGACTTGTCTCCAAGGGTCTATTGCTGCCTCGGGCACCTTATGGTCGTTCTCCTGTGAGTCTAGATTTTCGAATCCGACGCAAAAATGATAGTTAATTGTAACGTTCAGGGCCTTGTAATGACGATGGGACACTCAAATTGCGTCGAGATTCAATACATCGGCCTCCAGCCGTCTTGTCTCCAAGGGTCTATTGCTGCCTCGGGCACCTTATGGTCGCTGTCCTGTGAGTCTAGATTTTCGAATCCGACGCAAAAATGATAGTTAATTGTAACGTTCAGGGCCTTCTAATGACGATGGAACACTCAAATTGCGTCGAGATTCAATACATCGCCCTCCAGCCGACTTGTCTCCAAGGGTCTATTGCTTCCTCGGGCACCTTATGGTCGTTCTCCTGTGAGTTTAGATTATCGAATCCGACGCAAAATTGATAGTTAATTATAACGTTCAGGGCCTCCTAATGCCGATGGAACACTCAAATTGCGTCGAGATTCAATACATCGGCCTCTAGCCGACTTGTCTCCAAGGGTCTATTGCTGCCTCGGGCGCCTTATGGTCGTTCTCCTGTGAGTCTAGATTTTCGAATCCGACGCAAAAATGATAGTGAATTGTAACGTTCAGCGCCTCCTAATGACGATAGAAGACTCAAATTGCGTCGCGATCCAATACATCGTCCTCCAGCCGACTTGTCTCCAAGGTCTATTGCTGCCTCGGGCACCTTATGGTCGTTCTCCTGTGAGTCTAGATTATCGAATCCGACGCAAAAATGATAGTTAATTGTAACGTTCAGGGCATTCTAATGCCGATGGAACACTCAAATTGCGTCGAGATTCAATACATCGGCCTCCAGCCGACTTGTCTCCAAGGGTCTATTGCTGCCTCGGGCACCTTATGGTCGTTCTCCTGTGAGTTTAGATTATCGAATCCGACGCAAAAATGATAGATAATTGTAACGTTCAGGTCCTCCTAATGCCGATGGAACACTCAAATTATGTCGAGATTCAATACATCGGCCTCCAGCCGACTTGTCTCCAAGGGTCTATTGCTGCCTCGGGCACCTTATGGTCGTTGTCCTGTGAGTCTAGATTTTCGAATCCGACGCAAAAATGATAGTTATTTGTAACGTTCAGGGCCTTCTAATGACGATGGAACACTCAAATTGCGTCGAGATTCAATACATCGGCCTCCAGCCGACTTGTCTCCAAGGGTCTATTGCTGCCTCGGGCACCTTATGGTCGTTCTCCTGTGAGTTTAGATTATCGAATCCGACGCAAAAATGACAGTTAATTATTATGTTCAGGGCCTCCTAATGCCGATGGAACACTCAAATTGCGTCGAGATTCAATACATCGGCCTCCAGCCGACTTGTCTCCAAGGGTCTATTGCTGCCTCGGGCACCTTATGGTCGTTCTCCTGTGAGTTTAGATTTTCGAATCCGACGAAAAAATGATAGTTAATTGTAACGTTCAGGGCCTCCTAATGACGATAGAAGACTCAAATTGCGTCGAGATTCAATACATCGGCCTCCAGCCGACTTGTCTCCAAGGGTCTATTGCTGCCTCGGGCACCTTATGGTCGTTCTCCTGTGAGTCTAGATTTTCGAATCCGACGCAAAAATGATAGTTAATTGTAACGTTCAGGGCCTTGTAATGACGATGGGACACTCAAATTGCGTCGAGAGAGATTCAATACACCGTCCTCCAGCCGACTTGTCTCCAAGGGGATATTGCTGTCTCGGGCACAATAAGATCCTTCTCCTGTGAGTCTAGATTTTCGAATCCGACGCAAAAATGATAGTTAATTGTAACGTTCAGGGCCTTGTAATGACGATAGAAGACTCAAATTGCGTCGCGATCCAATACATCGTCCTCCAGCCGACTTGTCTCCAAGGGTCTATTGCTGCCTCGGGCACTTTATGGTCGTTCTCTTGTAATTCTAGATTTTCGAATCCGACGCAAAAATGATAGTTAATTGTAACGTTCAGGGCCGCCTAATGACGATGGATCTCTCAAATTGCGTCGAGATTCAATACATCGTCCTCCAGCCGACTTGTCTCCAAGGGTCTATTGCTGCCTCGGGCACCTTATGGTCGTTCTCCTGTGAGTCTAGATTTTCGAATCCGACGCAAAAATGATAGTGAATTGTAACGTTCAGCGCCTCCTAATGACGATAGAAGACTCAAATTGCGTCGAGATTCAATACATCGGCCTCCAGCCGACTTGTCTCCAAGGGTCTATTGCTGCCTCGGGCACCTCATGGTCGTTCTCCTGTGAGTTTAGATTATCGAATCCGACGCAAAAATTATAGTTAATTGTAACGTTCAGGGCCTCCTAATGCCGATGGAACACTCAAATTATGTCGAGATTCAATACATCGGCCTCCAGCCGACTTGTCTCCAAGGGTCTATTGCTGCCTCGGGCACCTTGTGGTCGTTGTCCTGTGAGTCTAGATTTTCGAATCCGACGCAAAATGATAGTTAATTGTAACGTTCAGGGCCTTCTAATGACGATGGAACACTCAAATTGCGTCGAGATTCAATACATCGCCCTCCAGCCGACTTGTCTCCAAGGGTCTATTGCTTCCTCGGGCACCTTATGGTCGTTCTCCTGTGAGTTTAGATTATCGAATCCGACGCAAAATTGATAGTTAATTATAACGTTCAGGGCCTCCTAATGCCGATGGAACACTCAAATTGCGTCGAGATTCAATACATCGGCCTCTAGCCGACTTGTCTCCAAGGGTCTATTGCTGCCTCGGGCGCCTTATGGTCGTTCTCCTGTGAGTCTAGATTTTCGAATCCGACGCAAAAATGATAGTGAATTGTAACGTTCAGCGCCTCCTAATGACGATAGAAGACTCAAATTGCGTCGCGATCCAATACATCGTCCTCCAGCCGACTTGTCTCCAAGGTCTATTGCTGCCTCGGGCACCTTATGGTCGTTCTCCTGTGAGTCTAGATTATCGAATCCGACGCAAAAATGATAGTTAATTGTAACGTTCAGGGCCTTCTAATGCCGATGGAACACTCAAATTGCGTCGAGATTCAATACATCGTCCTCCAGCCGACTTGTCTCCAAGGGTCTATTGCTGCCTCGGGCACCTTATGGTCGTTCTCCTGTGAGTTTAGATTATCGAATCCGACGCAAAAATGATAGATAATTGTAACGTTCAGGTCCTCCTAATGCCGATGGAACACTCAAATTATGTCGAGATTCAATACATCGGCCTCCAGCCGACTTGTCTCCAAGGGTCTATTGCTGCCTCGGGCACCTTATGGTCGTTGTCCTGTGAGTCTAGATTTTCGAATCCGACGCAAAAATGATAGTTATTTGTAACGTTCAGGGCCTTCTAATGACGATGGAACACTCAAATTGCGTCGAGATTCAATACATCGGCCTCCAGCCGACTTGTCTCCAAGGGTCTATTGCTGCCTCGGGCACCTTATGGTCGTTCTCCTGTGAGTTTAGATTATCGAATCCGACGCAAAAATGACAGTTAATTATTATGTTCAGGGCCTCCTAATGCCGATGGAACACTCAAATTGCGTCGAGATTCAATACATCGGCCTCCAGCCGACTTGTCTCCAAGGGTCTATTGCTGCCTCGGGCACCTTATGGTCGTTCTCCTGTGAGTTTAGATTTTCGAATCCGACGCAAAAATGATAGTTAATTGTAACGTTCAGGGCCTCCTAATGACGATAGAAGACTCAAATTGCGTCGAGATTCAATACATCGGCCTCCAGCCGACTTGTCTCCAAGGGTCTATTGCTGCCTCGGGCACCTTATGGTCGTTCTCCTGTGAGTCTAGATTTTCGAATCCGACGCAAAAATGATAGTTAATTGTAACGTTCAGGGCCTTGTAATGACGATGGGACACTCAAATTGCGTCGAGATTCAATACATCGGCCTCCAGCCGACTTGTCTCCAAGGGTCTATTGCTGCCTCGGGCACCTTATGGTCGTTCTCCTGTGAGTTTAGATTATCGAATCCGACGCAAAAATGATAGATAATTGTAACGTTCAGGTCCTCCTAATGCCGATGGAACACTCAAATTATGTCGAGATTCAATACATCGGCCTCCAGCCGACTTGTCTCCAAGGGTCTATTGCTGCCTCGGGCACCTTATGGTCGTTCTCCTGTGAGTTTAGATTATCGAATCCGACGCAAAAATGACAGTTAATTATTATGTTCAGGGCCTCCTAATGCCGATGGAACACTCAAATTGCGTCGAGATTCAATACATCGGCCTCCAGCCGACTTGTCTCCAAGGGTCTATTGCTGCCTCGGGCACCTTATGGTCGTTCTCCTGTGAGTTTAGATTTTCGAATCCGACGAAAAAATGATAGTTAATTGTAACGTTCAGGGCCTCCTAATGACGATAGAAGACTCAAATTGCGTCGAGATTCAATACATCGGCCTCCAGCCGACTTGTCTCCAAGGGTCTATTGCTGCCTCGGGCACCTTATGGTCGTTCTCCTGTGAGTCTAGATTTTCGAATCCGACGCAAAAATGATAGTTAATTGTAACGTTCAGGGCCTTGTAATGACGATGGGACACTCAAATTGCGTCGAGATTCAATACACCGTCCTCCAGCCGACTTGTCTCCAAGGGGATATTGCTGTCTCGGGCACAATAAGATCCTTCTCCTGTGAGTCTAGATTTTCGAATCCGACGCAAAAATGATAGTGAATTGTAACGTTCAGCGCCTCCTAATGACGATAGAAGACTCAAATTGCGTCGCGATCCAATACATCGTCCTCCAGCCGACTTGTCTCCAAAGGGATATTGCTGTCTCGGGCACAATATGATCCTTCTCCTGTGAGTCTAGATTTTCGAATCCGACGCAAAAATGATAGTGAATTGTAACGTTCAGCGCCTCCTAATGACGATAGAAGACTCAAATTGCGTCGCGATCCAATACATCGTCCTCCAGCCGACTTGTCTCCAAGGGTCTATTGCTGCCTCGGGCACCTTATGGTCGTTCTCCTGTGAGTCTAGATTTTCGAATCCGACGCAAAAATGATAGTTAATTGTAACGTTCAGGGCCTTGTAATGACGATGGAACACTCAAATTGCGTCGAGATACAATACATCGTCCTCCAGCCGACTTGTCTCCAAGGATCTAATGCTGCCTCGGGCACTTTATGGTCGTTCTCTTGTAATTCTAGATTTTCGAATCCGACGCAAAAATGATAGTTAATTGTAACGTTCAGGGCCGCCTAATGACGATGGATCTCTCAAATTGCGTCGAGATTCAATACATCGTCCTCCAGCCGACTTGTCTCCAAGGGTCTATTGCTGCCTCGGGCACCTTATGGTCGTTCTCCTGTGAGTCTAGATTTTCGAATCCGACGCAAAAATGATAGTGAATTGTAACGTTCAGCGCCTCCTAATGACGATAGAAGACTCAAATTGCGTCGAGATTCAATACATCGGCCTCCAGCCGACTTGTCTCCAAGGGTCTATTGCTGCCTCGGGCACCTCATGGTCGTTCTCCTGTGAGTTTAGATTATCGAATCCGACGCAAAAATTATAGTTAATTGTAACGTTCAGGGCCTCCTAATGCCGATGGAACACTCAAATTATGTCGAGATTCAATACATCGGCCTCCAGCCGACTTGTCTCCAAGGGTCTATTGCTGCCTCGGGCACCTTATGGTCGTTGTCCTGTGAGTCTAGATTTTCGAATCCGACGCAAAAATGATAGTTAATTGTAACGTTCAGGGCCTTCTAATGACGATGGAACACTCAAATTGCGTCGAGATTCAATACATCGCCCTCCAGCCGACTTGTCTCCAAGGGTCTATTGCTTCCTCGGGCACCTTATGGTCGTTCTCCTGTGAGTTTAGATTATCGAATCCGACGCAAAATTGATAGTTAATTATAACGTTCAGGGCCTCCTAATGCCGATGGAACACTCAAATTGCGTCGAGATTCAATACATCGGCCTCTAGCCGACTTGTCTCCAAGGGTCTATTGCTGCCTCGGGCGCCTTATGGTCGTTCTCCTGTGAGTCTAGATTTTCGAATCCGACGCAAAAATGATAGTGAATTGTAACGTTCAGCGCCTCCTAATGACGATAGAAGACTCAAATTGCGTCGCGATCCAATACATCGTCCTCCAGCCGACTTGTCTCCAAGGTCTATTGCTGCCTCGGGCACCTTATGGTCGTTCTCCTGTGAGTCTAGATTATCGAATCCGACGCAAAAATGATAGTTAATTGTAACGTTCAGGGCCTTCTAATGCCGATGGAACACTCAAATTGCGTCGAGATTCAATACATCGGCCTCCAGCCGACTTGTCTCCAAGGGTCTATTGCTGCCTCGGGCACCTTATGGTCGTTCTCCTGTGAGTTTAGATTATCGAATCCGACGCAAAAATGATAGATAATTGTAACGTTCAGGTCCTCCTAATGCCGATGGAACACTCAAATTATGTCGAGATTCAATACATCGGCCTCCAGCCGACTTGTCTCCAAGGGTCTATTGCTGCCTCGGGCACCTTATGGTCGTTGTCCTGTGAGTCTAGATTTTCGAATCCGACGCAAAAATGATAGTTATTTGTAACGTTCAGGGCCTTCTAATGACGATGGAACACTCAAATTGCGTCGAGATTCAATACATCGGCCTCCAGCCGACTTGTCTCCAAGGGTCTATTGCTGCCTCGGGCACCTTATGGTCGTTCTCCTGTGAGTTTAGATTATCGAATCCGACGCAAAAATGACAGTTAATTATTATGTTCAGGGCCTCCTAATGCCGATGGAACACTCAAATTGCGTCGAGATTCAATACATCGGCCTCCAGCCGACTTGTCTCCAAGGGTCTATTGCTGCCTCGGGCACCTTATGGTCGTTCTCCTGTGAGTCTAGATTTTCGAACCCGACGCTAAAATGATAGTTAATTGTAACGTTCAGGGCCTCCTAATGACGATAGAAGACTCAAATTGCGTCGCGATCCAATACATCGTCCTCCAGCCGACTTGTCTCCAAAGGTCTATTGCTGCCTCGGGCACCTTATGGTCGTTCTCCTGTGAGTTTAGATTATCGAATCCGACGCAAAAATGATAGTTAATTGTAACGTTCAGGGCCTTCTAATGACGATGGGACACTCAAATTGCGTCGAGATTCAATACATCGTCCTCCAGCCGACTTGTCTCCAAGGGGATATTGCTGTCTCGGGCACAATATGATCCTTCTCCTGTGAGTCTAGATTTTCGAATCCGACGCAAAAATGATAGTGAATTGTAACGTTCAGCGCCTCCTAATGACGACAGAAGACTCAAATTGCGTCGTGATCCAATACATCGTCCTCCAGCCGACTTGTCTCCAAGGGTCTATTGCTGCCTCGGGCACCTTATGGTCGTTCTCCTGTGAGTCTAGATTATCGAATCCGACGCAAAAATGATAGTTAATTGTAACGTTCAGGGCCTCCTAATGCCGATGGAACACTCAAATTGCGTCGAGATTCAATACATCGGCCTCCAGCCGACTTGTCTCCAAGGGTCTATTGCTGCCTCGGGCACCTTATGGTCGTTGTCCTGTGAGTCTAGATTTTCGAATCCGACGTAAAAATGATAGTGAATTGTAACGTTCAGCGCCTCCTAATGACGATAGAAGACTCAAATTGCGTCGCGATCCAATACATCGTCCTCCAGCCGACTTGTCTCCAAGGGTCTATTGCTGCCTCGGGCACCTTATGGTCGTTCTCCTGTGAGTCTAGATTTTCGAATCCGACGCAAAAATGATAGTTAATTGTAACGTTCAGGGCCTTGTAATGACGATGGAACACTCAAATTCCGTCGAGATACAATACATCGTCCTCCAGCCGACTTGTCTCCAAGGATCTAATGCTGCCTCGGGCACTTTATGGTCGTTCTCTTGTAATTCTAGAT
Organism: Schistocerca americana; assembly: GCF_021461395.2. NCBI lineage: Eukaryota > Metazoa > Arthropoda > Insecta > Orthoptera > Acrididae > Schistocerca > Schistocerca americana. The sequence goes on from NW_025726250.1 coordinate 44,299, forward strand.
TTTCGAATCCGACGCAAAAATGATAGTTAATTGTAACGTTCAGGGCCTTGTAATGACGATGGATCTCTCAAATTGCGTCGAGATTCAATACATCGTCCTCCAGCCGACTTGTCTCCAAGGGTCTATTGCTGCCTCGGGCACCTTATGGTCGTTCTCCTGTGAGTCTAGATTTTCGAATCCGACGCAAAAATGATAGTGAATTGTAACGTTCAGCGCCTCCTAATGACGATAGAAGACTCAAATTGCGTCGAGATTCAATACATCGGCCTCCAGCCGACTTGTCTCCAAGGGTCTATTGCTGCCTCGGGCACCTCATGGTCGTTCTCCTGTGAGTTTAGATTATCGAATCCGACGCAAAAATTATAGTTAATTGTAACGTTCAGGGCCTCCTAATGCCGATGGAACACTCAAATTATGTCGAGATTCAATACATCGGCCTCCAGCCGACTTGTCTCCAAGGGTCTATTGCTGCCTCGGGCACCTTATGGTCGTTGTCCTGTGAGTCTAGATTTTCGAATCCGACGCAAAAATGATAGTTAATTGTAACGTTCAGGGCCTTCTAATGACGATGGAACACTCAAATTGCGTCGAGATTCAATACATCGGCCTCCAGCCGACTTGTCTCCAAGGGACTATTGCTTCCTCGGGCACCTTATGGTCGTTCTCCTGTGAGTTTAGATTATCGAATCCGACGCAAAATTGATAGTTAATTATAACGTTCAGGGCCTCCTAATGCCGATGGAACACTCAAATTGCGTCGAGATTCAATACATCGGCCTCCAGCCGACTTGTCTCCAAGGGTCTATTGCTGCCTCGGGCGCCTTATGGTCGTTCTCCTGTGAGTCTAGATTTTCGAATCCGACGCAAAAATGATAGTGAATTGTAACGTTCAGCGCCTCCTAATGACGATAGAAAACTCAAATTGCGTCGCGATCCAATACATCGTCCTCCAGCCGACTTGTCTCCAAGGTCTATTGCTGCCTCGGGCACCTTATGGTCGTTCTCCTGTGAGTCTAGATTATCGAATCCGACGCAAAAATGATAGTTAAATGTAACGTTCAGGGCCTTCTAATGCCGATGGAACACTCAAATTGCGTCGAGATTCAATACATCGGCCTCCAGCCGACTTGTCTCCAAGGGTCTATTGCTGCCTCGGGCACCTTATGGTCGTTCTCCTGTGAGTTTAGATTATCGAATCCGACGCAAAAATGATAGATAATTGTAACGTTCAGGTCCTCCTAATGCCGATGGAACACTCAAATTATGTCGAGATTCAATACATCGGCCTCCAGCCGACTTGTCTCCAAGGGTCTATTGCTGCCTCGGGCACCTTATGGTCGTTGTCCTGTGAGTCTAGATTTTCGAATCCGACGCAAAAATGATAGTTATTTGTAACGTTCAGGGCCTTCTAATGACGATGGAACACTCAAATTGCGTCGAGATTCAATACATCGGCCTCCAGCCGACTTGTCTCCAAGGGGATATTGCTGTCTCGGGCACAATATGATCCTTCTCCTGTGAGTCTAGATTTTCGAATCCGACGCAAAAATGATAGTGAATTGTAACGTTCAGCGCCTCCTAATGACGACAGAAGACTCAAATTGCGTCGTGATCCAATACATCGTCCTCCAGCCGACTTGTCTCCAAGGGTCTATTGCTGCCTCGGGCACCTTATGGTCGTTCTCCTGTGAGTCTAGATTATCGAATCCGACGCAAAAATGATAGTTAATTGTAACGTTCAGGGCCTTCTAATGACGATGGAACACTCAAATTACGTCGAGATTCAATACATCGGCCTCCAGCCGACTTGTCTCCAAGGGTCTATTGCTGCCTCGGGCACCTTATGGTCGTTCTCCTGTGAGTCTAGATTTTCGAATCCGACGCAAAAATGAAAGTTAATTGTAACGTTCAGGGCCTTGTAATGACGATGGGACACTCAAATTGCGTCGAGATTCAATACACCGTCCTCCAGCCGACTTGTCTCCAAGGGGATATTGCTGTCTCGGGCACAATATGATCCTTCTCCTGTGAGTCTAGATTTTCGAATCCGACGCAAAAATGATAGTGAATTGTAACGTTCAGCGCCTCCTAATGACGATAGAAGATTCAAATTGCGTCGCGATCCAATACATCGTCCTCCAGCCGACTTGTCTCCAAGGGTCTATTGCTGCCTCGGGCACCTTATGGTCGTTCTCCTGTGAGTCTAGATTTTCGAATCCGACGCAAAAATGATAGTTAATTGTAACGTTCAGGGCATTCTAATGACGATGGAACACTCAAATTGCGTCGAGATTCAATACATCGGCCTCCAGCCGACTTGTCTCCAAGGGTCTATTGCTGCCTCGGGCACCTTAGGGTCGTTCTCCTGTGAGTTTAGATTATCGAATCCGACGCAAAAATGATAGTTAATTATAACGTTCAGGGCCTTCTAATGACGATGGGACACTCAAATTGCGTCGAGATTCGATACATCGTCCTCCAGCCGACTTGTCTCCAAGGGGATATTGCTGTCTCGGGCACAATATGATCCTTCTCCTGTGAGTCTAGATTTTCGAATCCGACGCAAAAATGATAGTGAATTGTAACGTTCAGCGCCTCCTAATGACGATAGAAGACTCAAATTGCGTCGCGATCCAATACATCGTCCTCCAGCCGACTTGTCTCCAAGGGTCTATTGCTGCCTCGGGCACCTTATGGTCGTTCTCCTGTGAGTCTAGATTTTCGAATCCGACGCAAAAATGATAGTTAATTGTAACGTTCAGCGCCTCCTAATGACGATAGAAGACTCAAATTGCGTCGAGATTCAATACATCGGCCTCCAGCCGACTTGTCTCCAAGGGTCTATTGCTGCCTCGGGCACCTTATGGTCGTTCTCCTGTGAGTCTAGATTTTCGAATCCGACGCAAAAATGATAGTTAATTGTAACGTTCAGGGCCGATGGAACACTCAATTTGCGTCGAGATTCAATACATCGGCCTCCAGCCGACTTGTCTCCAAGGGTCTATTGCTGCCTCGGGCACCTTATGGTCGTTCTCCTGTGAGTTTAGATTATCGAATCCGACGCAAAAATTATAGTTAATTGGAACGTTCAGGGCCTCCTAATGCCGATGGAACACTCAAATTATGTCGAGATTCAATACATCGGCCTCCAGCCGACTTGTCTCCAAGGGTCTATTGCTGCCTCGGGCACCTTATGGTCGTTGTCCTGTGAGTCTAGATTTTCGAATCCGACGCAAAAATGATAGTTAATTGTAGCGTTCAGGGCCTTCTAATGACGATGGAACACTCAAATTGCGTCGAGATTCAATACATCGGCCTCCAGCCGACTTGTCTCCAAGGGTCTATTGCTGCCTCGGGCACCTTATGGTCGTTGTCCTCTGAGTCTAGATTTTCGAATCCGACGCAAAAATGATAGTTAATTGTAACGTTCAGGGCCTTCTAATGACGATGGAACACTCAAATTGCGTCGAGATTCAATACATCGGCCTCCAGCCGACTTGTCTCCAAGGGTCTATTGCTGCCTCGGGCACCTTATGGTCGTTCTCCTGTGAGTCTAGATTTTCGAATCCGACGCAAAAATGAAAGTTTATTGTAACGTTCAGGGCCTTGTAATGACGATGGGACACTCAAATTGCGTCGAGATTCAATACACCGTCCTCCAGCCGACTTGTCTCCAAGGGGATATTGCTGTCTTGGGCACAATATGATCCTTCTCCTGTGAGTCTAGATTTTCGAATCCGACGCAAAAATGATAGTGAATTGTAACGTTCAGCGCTCCTAATGACGATAGAAGATTCAAATTGCGTCGCGATCCAATACATCGTCCTCCAGCCGACTTGTCTCCAAGGGTCTATTGCTGCCTCGGGCACCTTATGGTCGTTCTCCTGTGAGTCTAGATTTTCGAATCCGACGCAAAAATGATAGTTAATTGTAACGTTCAGGGCCTTCTAATGACGATGGGACACTCAAATTGCGTCGAGATTCAATACATCGTCCTCCAGCCGACTTGTCTCCAAGGGGATATTGCTGTCTCGGGCACAATATGATCCTTCTCCTGTGAGTCTAGATTTTCGAATCCGACGCAAAAATGATAGTGAATTGTAACGTTCAGCGCCTCCTAATGACGACAGAAGACTCAAATTGCGTCGTGATCCAATACATCGTCCTCCAGCCGACTTGTCTCCAAGGGTCTATTGCTGCCTCGGGCACCTTATGGTCGTTCTCCTGTGAGTCTAGATTATCGAATCCGACGCAAAAATGATAGTTAATTGTAACGTTCAGGGCCTCCTAATGCCGATGGAACACTCAAATTGCGTCGAGATTCAATACATCGGCTTCCAGCCGACTTGTCTCCAAGGGTCTATTGCTGCCTCGGGCACCTTATGGTCGTTGTCCTGTGAGTCTAGATTTTCGAATCCGACGCAAAAATGATAGTTAATTGTAACGTTCAGGGCCTTCTAATGACGATGGAACACTCAAATTGCGTCGAGATTCAATACATCGGCCTCCAGCCGACTTGTCTCCAAGGGTCTATTGCTGCCTCGGGCACCTTATGGTCGTTGTCCTGTGAGTCTAGATTTTCGAATCCGACGCAAAAATGATAGTTAATTGTAACGTTCAGGGCCTTCTAATGACGATGGAACACTCAAATTACGTCGAGATTCAATACATCGGCCTCCAGCCGACTTGTCTCCAAGGGTCTATTGCTGCCTCGGGCACCTTATGGTCGTTCTCCTGTGAGTCTAGATTTTCGAATCCGACGCAAAAATGAAAGTTAATTGTAACGTTCAGGGCCTTGTAATGACGATGGGACACTCAAATTGCGTCGAGATTCAATACACCGTCCTCCAGCCGACTTGTCTCCAAGGGGATATTGCTGTCTCGGGCACAATATGATCCTTCTCCTGTGAGTCTAGATTTTCGAATCCGACGCAAAAATGATAGTGAATTGTAACGTTCAGCGCCTCCTAATGACGATAGAAGATTCAAATTGCGTCGCGATCCAATACATCGTCCTCCAGCCGACTTGTCTCCAAGGGTCTATTGCTGCCTCGGGCACCTTATGGTCGTTCTCCTGTGAGTCTAGATTTTCGAATCCGACGCAAAAATGATAGTTAATTGTAACGTTCAGGGCCTTGTAATGACGATGGAACACTCAAATTGCGTCGAGATTCAATACATCGGCCTCCAGCCGACTTGTCTCCAAGGGTCTATTGCTGCCTCGGGCACCTTAGGGTCGTTCTCCTGTGAGTTTAGATTATCGAATCCGACGCAAAAATGATAGTTAATTATAACGTTCAGGGCCTTCTAATGACGATGGGACACTCAAATTGCGTCGAGATTCGATACATCGTCCTCCAGCCGACTTGTCTCCAAGGGGATATTGCTGTCTCGGGCACAATATGATCCTTCTCCTGTGAGTCTAGATTTTCGAATCCGACGCAAAAATGATAGTGAATTGTAACGTTCAGCGCCTCCTAATGACGATAGAAGACTCAAATTGCGTCGCGATCCAATACATCGTCCTCCAGCCGACTTGTCTCCAAGGGTCTATTGCTGCCTCGGGCACCTTATGGTCGTTCTCCTGTGAGTCTAGATTTTCGAATCCGACGCAAAAATGATAGTTAATTGTAACGTTCAGCGCCTCCTAATGACGATAGAAGACTCAAATTGCGTCGAGATTCAATACATCGGCCTCCAGCCGACTTGTCTCCAAGGGTCTATTGCTGCCTCGGGCACCTTATGGTCGTTCTCCTGTGAGTCTAGATTTTCGAATCCGACGCAAAAATGATAGTTAATTGTAACGTTCAGGGCCGATGGAACACTCAATTTGCGTCGAGATTCAATACATCGGCCTCCAGCCGACTTGTCTCCAAGGGTCTATTGCTGCCTCGGGCACCTTATGGTCGTTCTCCTGTGAGTTTAGATTATCGAATCCGACGCAAAAATTATAGTTAATTGGAACGTTCAGGGCCTCCTAATGCCGATGGAACACTCAAATTATGTCGAGATTCAATACATCGGCCTCCAGCCGACTTGTCTCCAAGGGTCTATTGCTGCCTCGGGCACCTTATGGTCGTTGTCCTGTGATTCTAGATTTTCGAATCCGACGCAAAAATGATAGTTAATTGTAGCGTTCAGGGCCTTCTAATGACGATGGAACACTCAAATTGCGTCGAGATTCAATACATCGGCCTCCAGCCGACTTGTCTCCAAGGGTCTATTGCTTCCTCGGGCACCTTATGGTCGTTCTCCTGTGAGTTTAGATTATCGAATCCGACGCAAAATTGATAGTTAATTATAACGTTCAGGGCCTCCTAATGCCGATGGAACACTCAAATTGCGTCCAGATTCAATACATCGGCCTCCAGCCGACTTGTCTCCAAGGGTCTATTGCTGCCTCGGGCACCTTATGGTCGTTCTCCTGTGAGTCTAGATTTTCGAATCCGACGCAAAAATGATAGTGAATTGTAACGTTCAGCGCCTCCTAATGACGATAGAAGACTCAAATTGCGTCGCGATCCAATACATCGTCCTCCAGCCGACTTGTCTCCAAGGGTCTATTGCTGCCTCGGGCACCTTATGGTCGTTCTCCTGTGAGTCTAGATTTTCGAACCCGACGCAAAAATGATAGTTAATTGTAACGTTCAGGTCCTCCTAATGCCGATGGAACACTCAAATTGCGTCGAGATTCAATACATCGGCCTCCAGCCGACTTGTCTCCAAGGGTCTATTGCTGCCTCGGGCACCTTATGGTCGTTCTCCTGTGAGTTTAGATTATCGAATCCGACGCAAAAATGATAGTTAATTATAACGTTCAGGGCCTCCTAATGACGATGGGACACTCAAATTGCGTCGAGATTCAATACATCGTCCTCCAGCCGACTTATCTCCAAGGGGATATTGCTGTCTCGGGCACAATATGATCCTTCTCCTGTGAGTCTAGATTTTCGAATCCGACGCAAAAATGATAGTGAATTGTAACGTTCAGCGCCTCCTAATGACGATAGAAGACTCAAATTGCGTCGCGATCCAATACATCGTCCTCCAGCCGACTTGTCTCCAAGGGTCTATTGCTGCCTCGGGCACCTTATGGTCGTTCTCCTGTGAGTCTAGATTTTCGAATCCGACGCAAAAATGATAGTTAATTGTAACGTTCAGGGCCTTGTAATGACGATGGAACACTCAAATTGCGTCGAGATACAATACATCGTCCTCCAGCCGACTTGTCTCCAAGGATCTAATGCTGCCTCGGGCACTTTATGGTCGTTCTCTTGTAATTCTAGATTTTCGAATCCGACGCAAAAATGATAGTTAATTGTAACGTTCAGGGCCGCCTAATGACGATGGATCTCTCAAATTGCGTCGAGATTCAATACATCGTCCTCCAGCCGACTTGTCTCCAAGGGTCTATTGCTGCCTCGGGCACCTTATGGTCGTTCTCCTGTGAGTCTAGATTTTCGAATCCGACGCAAAAATGATAGTGAATTGTAACGTTCAGCGCCTCCTAATGACGATAGAAGACTCAAATTGCGTCGAGATTCAATACATCGGCCTCCAGCCGACTTGTCTCCAAGGGTCTATTGCTGCCTCGGGCACCTTATGGTCGTTCTCCTCTGAGTCTAGATTTTCGAATCCGACGCAAAAATGATAGTTAATTGTAACGTTCAGGGCCGATGGAACACTCAATTTGCGTCGAGATTCAATACATCGGCCTCCAGCCGACTTGTCTCCAAGGGTCTATTGCTGCCTCGGGCACCTTATGGTCGTTCTCCTGTGAGTTTAGATTATCGAATCCGACGCAAAAATTATAGTTAATTGGAACGTTCAGGGCCTCCTAATGCCGATGGAACACTCAAATTATGTCGAGATTCAATACATCGGCCTCCAGCCGACTTGTCTCCAAGGGTCTATTGCTGCCTCGGGCACCTTATGGTCGTTGTCCTGTGAGTCTAGATTTTCGAATCCGACGCAAAAATGATAGTTAATTGTAACGTTCAGGGCCTTCTAATGACGATGGAACACTCAAATTGCGTCGAGATTCAATACATCGGCCTCCAGCCGACTTGTCTCCAAGGGTCTATTGCTTCCTCGGGCACCTTATGGTCGTTCTCCTGTGAGTCTAGATTTTCGAATCCGACGCAAAAATGATAGTGAATTGTAACGTTCAGCGCCTCCTAATGACGATAGAAGACTCAAATTGCGTCGCGATCCAATACATCGTCCTCCAGCCGACTTGTCTCCAAGGGTCTATTGCTGCCTCGGGCACCTTATGGTCGTTCTCCTGTGAGTCTAGATTTTCGAACCCGACGCAAAAATGATAGTTAATTGTAACGTTCAGGGCCTCCTAATGCCGATGGAACACTCAAATTGCGTCGAGATTCAATACATCGGCTTCCAGCCGACTTGTGTCCAAGGGTCTATTGCTGCCTCGGGCACCTTATGGTCGTTCTCCTGTGAGTTTAGATTATCGAATCCGACGCAAAAATGATAGTTAATTATAACGTTCAGGGCCTCCTAATGACGATGGGACACTCAAATTGCGTCGAGATTCAATACATCGTCCTCCAGCCGACTTGTCTCCAAGGGGATATTGCTGTCTCGGGCACAATATGATCCTTCTCCTGTGAGTCTAGATTTTCGAATCCGACGCAAAAATGATAGTGAATTGTAACGTTCAGCGCCTCCTAATGACGATAGAAGACTCAAATTGCGTCGCGATCCAATACATCGTCCTCCAGCCGACTTGTCTCCAAGAAGTCTATTGCTGCCTCGGGCACCTTATGGTCGTTCTCCTGTGAGTCTAGATTATCGAATCCGACGCAAAAATGATAGTTAATTGTAACGTTCAGGGCCTTCTAATGCCGATGGAACACTCAAATTGCGTCGAGATTCAATACATCGGCCTCCAGCCGACTTGTCTCCAAGGGTCTATTGCTGCCTCGGGCACCTTATGGTCGTTCTCCTGTGAGTTTAGATTATCGAATCCGACGCAAAAATGATAGTTAATTATTATGTTCAGGGCCTCCTAATGCCGATGGAACACTCAATTTGCGTCGAGATTCAATACATCGGCCTCCAGCCGACTTGTCTCCAAGGGTCTATTGCTGCCTCGGGCACCTTATGGTCGTTCTCCTGTGAGTCTAGATTTTCGAACCCGACGCTAAAATGATAGTTAATTGTAACGTTCAGGGCCGCCTAATGACGATGGATCTCTCAAATTGCGTCGAGATTCAATACATCGTCCTCCAGCCGACTTGTCTCCAAGGGTCTATTGCTGCCTCGGGCACCTTATGGTCGTTCTCCTGTGAGTCTAGATTTTCGAATCCGACGCAAAAATGATAGTGAATTGTAACGTTCAGGGCCTTCTAATGCCGATGGAACACTCAATTTGCGTCGAGATTCAATACATCGGCCTCCAGCCGACTTGTCTCCAAGGGTCTATTGCTCCCTCGGGCACCTTAGGGTCGTTCTCCTGTGAGTTTAGATTATCGAATCCGACGCAAAAATGATAGTTAATTATAACGTTCAGGGCCTTCTAATGACGATGGGACACTCAAATTGCGTCGAGATTCAATACATCGTCCTCCAGCCGACTTGTCTCCAAGGGGATATTGCTGTCTCGGGCACAATATGATCCTTCTCCTGTGAGTCTAGATTTTCGAATCCGACGCAAAAATGATAGTGAATTGTAACGTTCAGCGCCTCCTAATGACGATAGAAGACTCAAATTGCGTCGCGATCCAATACATCGTCCTCCAGCCGACTTGTCTCCAAGGGTCTATTGCTGCCTCGGGCACCTTATGGTCGTTCTCCTGTGAGTCTAGATTTTCGAATCCGACGCAAAAATGATAGTTAATTGTAACGTTCAGGGCCTTGTAATGACGATGGAACACTCAAATTGCGTCGAGATACAATACATCGTCCTCCAGCCGACTTGTCTCCAAGGACCTAATGCTGCCTCGGGCACTTTATGGTCGTTCTCTTGTAATTCTAGATTTTCGAATCCGACGCAAAAATGATAGTTAATTGTAACGTTCAGGGCCGCCTAATGACGATGGATCTCTCAAATTGCGTCGAGATTCAATACATCGTCCTCCAGCCGACTTGTCTCCAAGGGTCTATTGCTGCCTCGGGCACCTTATGGTCGTTCTCCTGTGAGTCTAGATTTTCGAATCCGACGCAAAAATGATAGTGAATTGTAACGTTCAGCGCCTCCTAATGACGATAGAAGACTCAAATTGCGTCGAGATTCAATACATCGGCCTCCAGCCGACTTGTCTCCAAGGGTCTATTGCTGCCTCGGGCACCTTATGGTCGTTCTCCTGTGAGTCTAGATTTTCGAATCCGACGCAAAAATGATAGTTAATTGTAACGTTCAGGGCCTTCTAATGCCGATGGAACACTCAATTTGCGTCGAGATTCAATACATCGGCCTCCAGCCGACTTGTCTCCAAGGGTCTATTGCTGCCTCGGGCACCTTATGGTCGTTCTCCTGTGAGTTTAGATTATCGAATCCGACGCAAAAATTGTAGTTAATTGTAACGTTCAGGGCCTCCTAATGCCGATGGAACACTCAAATTGCGTCGAGATTCAATACATCGGCTTCCAGCCGACTTGTGTCCAAGGGTCTATTGCTGCCTCGGGCACCTTATGGTCGTTCTCCTGTGAGTTTAGATTATCGAATCCGACGCAAAAATGATAGTTAATTATAACGTTCAGGGCCTCCTAATGACGATGGGACACTCAAATTGCGTCGAGATTCAATACATCGTCCTCCAGCCGACTTGTCTCCAAGGGGATATTGCTGTCTCGGGCACAATATGATCCTTCTCCTGTGAGTCTAGATTTTCGAATCCGACGCAAAAATGATAGTGAATTGTAACGTTCAGCGCCTCCTAATGACGTTAGAAGACTCAAATTGCGTCGCGATCCAATACATCGTCCTCCAGCCGACTTGTCTCCAAGAAGTCTATTGCTGCCTCGGGCACCTTATGGTCGTTCTCCTGTGAGTCTAGATTATCGAATCCGACGCAAAAATGATAGTTAATTGTAACGTTCAGGGCCTTCTAATGCCGATGGAACACTCAAATTGCGTCGAGATTCAATACATCGGCCTCCAGCCGACTTGTCTCCAAGGGTCTATTGCTGCCTCGGGCACCTTATGGTCGTTCTCCTGTGAGTTTAGATTATCGAATCCGACGCAAAAATGATAGTTAATTATTATGTTCAGGGCCTCCTAATGCCGATGGAACACTCAATTTGCGTCGAGATTCAATACATCGGCCTCCAGCCGACTTGTCTCCAAGGGTCTATTGCTGCCTCGGGCACCTTATGGTCGTTCTCCTGTGAGTCTAGATTTTCGAACCCGACGCTAAAATGATAGTTAATTGTAACGTTCAGGGCCGCCTAATGACGATGGATCTCTCAAATTGCGTCGAGATTCAATACATCGTCCTCCAGCCGACTTGTCTCCAAGGGTCTATTGCTGCCTCGGGCACCTTATGGTCGTTCTCCTGTGAGTCTAGATTTTCGAATCCGACGCAAAAATGATAGTGAATTGTAACGTTCAGGGCCTTCTAATGCCGATGGAACACTCAATTTGCGTCGAGATTCAATACATCGGCCTCCAGCCGACTTGTCTCCAAGGGTCTATTGCTCCCTCGGGCACCTTAGGGTCGTTCTCCTGTGAGTTTAGATTATCGAATCCGACGCAAAAATGATAGTTAATTATAACGTTCAGGGCCTTCTAATGACGATGGGACACTCAAATTGCGTCGAGATTCAATACATCGTCCTCCAGCCGACTTGTCTCCAAGGGGATATTGCTGTCTCGGGCACAATATGATCCTTCTCCTGTGAGTCTAGATTTTCGAATCCGACGCAAAAATGATAGTGAATTGTAACGTTCAGCGCCTCCTAATGACGATAGAAGACTCAAATTGCGTCGCGATCCAATACATCGTCCTCCAGCCGACTTGTCTCCAAGGGTCTATTGCTGCCTCGGGCACCTTATGGTCGTTCTCCTGTGAGTCTAGATTTTCGAATCCGACGCAAAAATGATAGTTAATTGTAACGTTCAGGGCCTTGTAATGACGATGGAACACTCAAATTGCGTCGAGATACAATACATCGTCCTCCAGCCGACTTGTCTCCAAGGACCTAATGCTGCCTCGGGCACTTTATGGTCGTTCTCTTGTAATTCTAGATTTTCGAATCCGACGCAAAAATGATAGTTAATTGTAACGTTCAGGGCCGCCTAATGACGATGGATCTCTCAAATTGCGTCGAGATTCAATACATCGTCCTCCAGCCGACTTGTCTCCAAGGGTCTATTGCTGCCTCGGGCACCTTATGGTCGTTCTCCTGTGAGTCTAGATTTTCGAATCCGACGCAAAAATGATAGTGAATTGTAACGTTCAGCGCCTCCTAATGACGATAGAAGACTCAAATTGCGTCGAGATTCAATACATCGGCCTCCAGCCGACTTGTCTCCAAGGGTCTATTGCTGCCTCGGGCACCTTATGGTCGTTCTCCTGTGAGTCTAGATTTTCGAATCCGACGCAAAAATGATAGTTAATTGTAACGTTCAGGGCCTTCTAATGCCGATGGAACACTCAATTTGCGTCGAGATTCAATACATCGGCCTCCAGCCGACTTGTCTCCAAGGGTCTATTGCTGCCTCGGGCACCTTATGGTCGTTCTCCTGTGAGTTTAGATTATCGAATCCGACGCAAAAATTGTAGTTAATTGTAACGTTCAGGGCCTCCTAATGCCGATGGAACACTCAAATTATGTCGAGATTCAATACATCGGCCTCCAGCCGACTTGTCTCCAAGGGTCTATTGCTGCCTCGGGCACCTTATGGTCGTTGTCCTGTGAGTCTAGATTTTCGAATCCGACGCAAAAATGATAGTTAATTGTAACGTTCAGGGCCTTCTAATGACGATGGAACACTCAAATTGCGTCGAGATTCAATACATCGCCCTCCAGCCGACTTGTCTCCAAGGGTCTATATCTTCCTCGGGCACCTTATGGTCGTTCTCCTGTGAGTTTAGATTATCGAATCCGACGCAAAATTGATAGTTAATTATAACGTTCAGGGCCTCCTAATGCCGATGGAACACTCAAATTGCGTCGAGATTCAATACATCGGCCTCCAGCCGACTTGTCTCCAAGGGTCTATTGCTGCCTCGGGCACCTTATGGTCGTTCTCCTGTGAGTCTAGATTTTCGAATCCGACGCAAAAATGATAGTGAATTGTAACGTTCAGCGCCTCCTAATGACGATAGAAGACTCAAATTGCGTCGCGATCCAATACATCGTCCTCCAGCCGACTTGTCTCCAAGGGTCTATTGCTGCCTCGGGCACCTTATGGTCGTTCTCCTGTGAGTCTAGATTTTCGAACCCGACGCAAAAATGATAGTTAATTGTAACGTTCAGGGCCTCCTAATGCCGATGGAACACCCAAATTGCGTCGAGATTCAATACATCGGCCTCCAGCCGACTTGTCTCCAAGGGTCTATTGCTGCCTCGGGCACCTTATGGTCGTTCTCCTGTGAGTTTAGATTATCGAATCCGACGCAAAAATGATAGTTAATTATAGCGTTCAGGGCCTCCTAATGACGATGGGACACTCAAATTGCGTCGAGATTCAATACATCGTCCTCCAGCCGACTTGTCTCCAAGGGGATATTGCTGTCTCGGGCACAATATGATCCTTCTCCTGTGAGTCTAGATTTTCGAATCCGACGCAAAAATGATAGTGAATTGTAACGTTCAGCGCCTCCTAATGACGATAGAAGACTCAAATTGCGTCGCGATCCAATACATCGTCCTCCAGCCGACTTATCTCCAAGAAGTCTATTGCTGCCTCGGGCACCTTATGGTCGTTCTCCTGTGAGTCTAGATTATCGAATCCGACGCAAAAATGATAGTTAATTGTAACGTTCAGGGCCTTCTAATGCCGATGGAACACTCAAATTGCGTCGAGATTCAATACATCGGCCTCCAGCCGACTTGTCTCCAAGGGTCTATTGCTGCCTCGGGCACCTTATGGTCGTTCTCCTGTGAGTCTAGATTTTCGAATCCGACGCAAAAATGATAGTTAATTGTAACGTTCAGGGCCTTCTAATGCCGATGGAACACTCAATTTGCGTCGAGATTCAATACATCGGCCTCCAGCCGACTTGTCTCCAAGGGTCTATTGCTGCCTCGGGCACCTTATGGTCGTTCTCCTGTGAGTTTAGATTATCGAATCCGACGCAAAAATTGTAGTTAATTGTAACGTTCAGGGCCTCCTAATGCCGATGGAACACTCAAATTATGTCGAGATTCAATACATCGGCCTCCAGCCGACTTGTCTCCAAGGGTCTATTGCTGCCTCGGGCACCTTATGGTCGTTGTCCTGTGAGTCTAGATTTTCGAATCCGACGCAAAAATGATAGTTAATTGTAACGTTCAGGGCCTTCTAATGACGATGGAACACTCAAATTGCGTCGAGATTCAATACATCGCCCTCCAGCCGACTTGTCTCCAAGGGTCTATTGCTTCCTCGGGCACCTTATGGTCGTTCTCCTGTGAGTTTAGATTATCGAATCCGACGCAAAATTGATAGTTAATTATAACGTTCAGGGCCTCCTAATGCCGATGGAACACTCAAATTGCGTCGAGATTCAATACATCGGCCTCCAGCCGACTTGTCTCCAAGGGTCTATTGCTGCCTCGGGCACCTTATGGTCGTTCTCCTGTGAGTCTAGATTTTCGAATCCGACGCAAAAATGATAGTGAATTGTAACGTTCAGCGCCTCCTAATGACGATAGAAGACTCAAATTGCGTCGCGATCCAATACATCGTCCTCCAGCCGACTTGTCTCCAAGGGTCTATTGCTGCCTCGGGCACCTTATGGTCGTTCTCCTGTGAGTCTAGATTTTCGAACCCGACGCAAAAATGATAGTTAATTGTAACGTTCAGGGCCTCCTAATGCCGATGGAACACTCAAATTGCGTCGAGATTCAATACATCGGCCTCCAGCCGACTTGTCTCCAAGGGTCTATTGCTGCCTCGGGCACCTTATGGTCGTTCTCCTGTGAGTTTAGATTATCGAATCCGACGCAAAAATGATAGTTAATTATAGCGTTCAGGGCCTCCTAATGACGATGGGACACTCAAATTGCGTCGAGATTCAATACATCGTCCTCCAGCCGACTTGTCTCCAAGGGGATATTGCTGTCTCGGGCACAATATGATCCTTCTCCTGTGAGTCTAGATTTTCGAATCCGACGCAAAAATGATAGTGAATTGTAACGTTCAGCGCCTCCTAATGACGATAGAAGACTCAAATTGCGTCGCGATCCAATACATCGTCCTCCAGCCGACTTATCTCCAAGAAGTCTATTGCTGCCTCGGGCACCTTATGGTCGTTCTCCTGTGAGTCTAGATTATCGAATCCGACGCAAAAATGATAGTTAATTGTAACGTTCAGGGCCTTCTAATGCCGATGGAACACTCAAATTGCGTCGAGATTCAATACATCGGCCTCCAGCCGACTTGTCTCCAAGGGTCTATTGCTGCCTCGGGCACCTTATGGTCGTTCTCCTGTGAGTTTAGATTATCGAATCCGACGCAAAAATGATAGTTAATTATTATGTTCAGGGCCTCCTAATGCCGATGGAACACTCAATTTGCGTCGAGATTCAATACATCGTCCTCCAGCCGACTTGTCTCCAAGGGTCTATTGCTGCCTCGGGCACCTTATGGTCGTTCTCCTGTGAGTCTAGATTTTCGAATCCGACGCAAAAATGATAGTGAATTGTAACGTTCAGGGCCTTCTAATGCCGATGGAACACTCAATTTGCGTCGAGATTCAATACATCGGCCTCCAGCCGACTTGTCTCCAAGGGTCTATTGCTGCCTCGGGCACCTTATGGTCGTTCTCCTGTGAGTTTAGATTATCGAATCCGACGCAAAAATTATAGTTAATTGTAACGTTCAGGGCCTCCTAATGCCGATGGAACACTCAAATTATGTCGAGATTCAATACATCGGCCTCCAGCAGACTTGTCTCCAAGGGTCTATTGCTGCCTCGGGCACCTTATGGTCGTTGTCCTGTGAGTCTAGATTTTCGAATCCGACGCAAAAATGATAGCTAATTGTAACGTTCAGGGCCTTCTAATGACGATGGAACACTCAAATTGCGTCGAGATTCAATACATCGGCCTCCAGCCGACTTGTCTCCAAGGGTCTATTGCTTCCTCGGGCACCTTATGGTCGTTCTCCTGTGAGTTTAGATTATCGAATCCGACGCAAAATTGATAGTTAATTATAACGTTCAGGGCCTCCTAATGCCGATGGAACACTCAAATTGCGTCGAGATTCAATACATCGGCCTCCAGCCGACTTGTCTCCAAGGGTCTATTGCTGCCTCGGGCACCTTATGGTCGTTCTCCTGTGAGTCTAGATTTTCGAATCCGACGCAAAAATGATAGTGAATTGTAACGTTCAGCGCCTCCTAATGACGATAGAAGACTCAAATTGCGTCGCGATCCAATACATCGTCCTCCAGCCGACTTGTTTCCAAGGGTCTATTGCTGCCTCGGGCACCTTATGGTCGTTCTCCTGTGAGTCTGGATTTTCGAAACCGACGCAAAAATGATAGTTAATTGTAACGTTCAGGGCCTCCTAATGCCGATGGAACACTCAATTTGCGTCGAGATTCAATACATCGGCCTCCAGCCGACTTGTCTCCAAGGGTCTATTGCTGCCTCGGGCACCTTATGGTCGTTCTCCTGTGAGTCTAGATTTTCGAACCCGACGCTAAAATGATAGTTAATTGTAACGTTCAGGGCCGCCTAATGACGATGGATCTCTCAAATTGCGTCGAGATTCAATACATCGTCCTCCAGCCGACTTGTCTCCAAGGGTCTATTGCTGCCTCGGGCACCTTATGGTCGTTCTCCTGTGAGTCTGGATTTTCGAAACCGACGCAAAAATGATAGTTAATTGTAACGTTCAGGGCCTCCTAATGCCGATGGAACACTCAATTTGCGTCGAGATTCAATACATCGGCCTCCAGCCGACTTGTCTCCAAGGGTCTATTGCTGCCTCGGGCACCTTATGGTCGTTCTCCTGTGAGTCTAGATTTTCGAACCCGACGCTAAAATGATAGTTAATTGTAACGTTCAGGGCCGCCTAATGACGATGGATCTCTCAAATTGCGTCGAGATTCAATACATCGTCCTCCAGCCGACTTGTCTCCAAGGGTCTATTGCTGCCTCGGGCACCTTATGGTCGTTCTCCTGTGAGTCTAGATTTTCGAATCCGACGCAAAAATGATAGTGAATTGTAACGTTCAGGGCCTTCTAATGCCGATGGAACACTCAATTTGCGTCGAGATTCAATACATCGGCCTCCAGCCGACTTGTCTCCAAGGGTCTATTGCTGCCTCGGGCACCTTAGGGTCGTTCTCCTGTGAGTTTAGATTATCGAATCCGACGCAAAAATGATAGTTAATTATAACGTTCAGGGCCTTCTAATGACGATGGGACACTCAAATTGCGTCGAGATTCAATACATCGTCCTCCAGCCGACTAGTCTCCAAGGGGATATTGCTGTCTCGGGCACAATATGATCCTTCTCCTGTGAGTCTAGATTTTCGAATCCGACGCAAAAATGATAGTGAATTGTAACGTTCAGCGCCTCCTAATGACGATAGAAGACTCAAATTGCGTCGCGATCCAATACATCGTCCTCCAGCCGACTTGTCTCCAAGGGTCTATAGCTGCCTCGGGCACCTTATGGTCGTTCTCCTGTGAGTCTAGATTTTCGAATCCGACGCAAAAATGATAGTTAATTGTAACGTTCAGGGCCTTGTAATGACGATGGAACACTCAAATTGCGTCGAGATACAATACATCGTCCTCCAGCCGACTTGTCTCCAAGGATCTAATGCTGCCTCGGGCACTTTATGGTCGTTCTCTTGTAATTCTAGATTTTCGAATCCGACGCAAAAATGATAGTTAATTGTAACGTTCAGGGCCGCCTAATGACGATGGATCTCTCAAATTGCGTCGAGATTCAATACATCGTCCTCCAGCCGACTTGTCTCCAAGGGTCTATTGCTGCCTCGGGCACCTTATGGTCGTTCTCCTGTGAGTCTAGATTTTCGAATCCGACGCAAAAATGATAGTGAATTGTAACGTTCAGCGCCTCCTAATGACGATAGAAGACTCAAATTGCGTCGAGATTCAATACATCGGCCTCCAGCCGACTTGTCTCCAAGGGTCTATTGCTGCCTCGGGCACCTTATGGTCGTTCTCCTGTGAGTCTAGATTTTCGAATCCGACGCAAAAATGATAGTTAATTGTAACGTTCAGGGCCTTCTAATGCCGATGGAACACTCAATTTGCGTCGAGATTCAATACATCGGCCTCCAGCCGACTTGTCTCCAAGGGTCTATTGCTGCCTCGGGCACCTTATGGTCGTTCTCCTGTGAGTTTAGATTATCGAATCCGACGCAAAAATTGTAGTTAATTGTAACGTTCAGGGCCTCCTAATGCCGATGGAACACTCAAATTATGTCGAGATTCAATACATCGGCCTCCAGCCGACTTGTCTCCAAGGGTCTATTGCTGCCTCGGGCACCTTATGGTCGTTGTCCTGTGAGTCTAGATTTTCGAATCCGACGCAAAAATGATAGTTAATTGTAACGTTCAGGGCCTTCTAATGACGATGGAACACTCAAATTGCGTCGAGATTCAATACATCGCCCTCCAGCCGACTTGTCTCCAAGGGTCTATTGCTTCCTCGGGCACCTTATGGTCGTTCTCCTGTGAGTTTAGATTATCGAATCCGACGCAAAATTGATAGTTAATTATAACGTTCAGGGCCTCCTAATGCCGATGGAACACTCAAATTGCGTCGAGATTCAATACATCGGCCTCCAGCCGACTTGTCTCCAAGGGTCTATTGCTGCCTCGGGCACCTTATGGTCGTTCTCCTGTGAGTCTAGATTTTCGAACCCGACGCAAAAATGATAGTTAATTGTAACGTTCAGGGCGTCCTAATGCCGATGGAACACTCAAATTGCGTCGAGATTCAATACATCGGCCTCCAGCCGACTTGTCTCCAAGGGTCTATTGCTGCCTCGGGCACCTTATGGTCGTTCTCCTGTGAGTTTAGATTATCGAATCCGACGCAAAAATGATAGTTAATTATAGCGTTCAGGGCCTCCTAATGACGATGGGACACTCAAATTGCGTCGAGATTCAATACATCGTCCTCCAGCCGACTTGTCTCCAAGGGGATATTGCTGTCTCGGGCACAATATGATCCTTCTCCTGTGAGTCTAGATTTTCGAATCCGACGCAAAAATGATAGTGAATTGTAACGTTCAGCGCCTCCTAATGACGATAGAAGACTCAAATTGCGTCGCGATCCAATACATCGTCCTCCAGCCGACTTGTCTCCAAGAAGTCTATTGCTGCCTCGGGCACCTTATGGTCGTTCTCCTGTGAGTCTAGATTATCGAATCCGACGCAAAAATGATAGTTAATTGTAACGTTCAGGGCCTTCTAATGCCGATGGAACACTCAAATTGCGTCGAGATTCAATACATCGGCCTCCAGCCGACTTGTCTCCAAGGGTCTATTGCTGCCTCGGGCACCTTATGGTCGTTCTCCTGTGAGTTTAGATTATCGAATCCGACGCAAAAATGATAGTTAATTATTATGTTCAGGGCCTCCTAATGCCGATGGAACACTCAATTTGCGTCGAGATTCAATACATCGTCCTCCAGCCGACTTGTCTCCAAGGGTCTATTGCTGCCTCGGGCACCTTATGGTCGTTCTCCTGTGAGTCTAGATTTTCGAATCCGACGCAAAAATGATAGTGAATTGTAACGTTCAGGGCCTTCTAATGCCGATGGAACACTCAATTTGCGTCGAGATTCAATACATCGGCCTCCAGCCGACTTGTCTCCAAGGGTCTATTGCTGCTCGGGCACCTTATGGTCGTTCTCCTGTGAGTTTAGATTATCGAATCCGACGCAAAAATTATAGTTAATTGTAACGTTCAGGGCCTCCTAATGCCGATGGAACACTCAAATTATGTCGAGATTCAATACATCGGCCTCCAGCCGACTTGTCTCCAAGGGTCTATTGCTGCCTCGGGCACCTTATGGTCGTTGTCCTGTGAGTCTAGATTTTCGAATCCGACGCAAAAATGATAGTTAATTGTAACGTTCAGGGCCTTCTAATGACGATGGAACACTCAAATTGCGTCGAGATTCAATACATCGGCCTCCAGCCGACTTGTCTCCAAGGGTCTATTGCTTCCTCGGGCACCTTATGGTCGTTCTCCTGTGAGTTTAGATTATCGAATCCGACGCAAAATTGATAGTTAATTATAACGTTCAGGGCCTCCTAATGCCGATGGAACACTCAAATTGCGTCGAGATTCAATACATCGGCCTCCAGCCGACTTGTCTCCAAGGGTCTATTGCTGCCTCGGGCACCTTATGGTCGTTGTCCTGTGAGTCTAGATTTTCGAATCCGACGCAAAAATGATAGTGAATTGTAACGTTCAGCGCCTCCTAATGACGATAGAAGACTCAAATTGCGTCGCGATCCAATACATCGTCCTCCAGCCGACTTGTCTCCAAGGGTCTATTGCTGCCTCGGGCACCTTATGGTCGTTCTCCTGTGAGTCTGGATTTTCGAAACCGACGCAAAAATGATAGTTAATTGTAACGTTCAGGGCCTCCTAATGCCGATGGAACACTCAAATTGCGTCGAGATTCAATACATCGGCCTCCAGCCGACTTGTCTCCAAGGGTCTATTGCTGCCTCGGGCACCTTATGGTCGTTCTCCTGTGAGTTTAGATTATCGAATCCGACTCAAAAATGATAGTTAATTATAACGTTCAGGGCCTCCTAATGACGATGGGGCACTCAAATTGCGTCGAGATTCAATACATCGTCCTCCAGCCGACTTGAATCCAAGGGGATATTGCTGTCTCGGGCACAATATGATCCTTCTCCTGTGAGTCTAGATTTTCGAATCCGACGCAAAAATGATAGTGAATTGTAACGTTCAGCGCCTCCTAATGACGATAGAAGACTCAAATTGCGTCGCGATCCAATACATCGTCCTCCAGCCGACTTGTCTCCAAGAAGTCTATTGCTGCCTCGGGCACCTTATGGTCGTTCTCCTGTGAGTCTAGATTATCGAATCCGACGCAAAAATGATAGTTAATTGTAACGTTCAGGGCCTTCTAATGCCGATGGAACACTCAAATTGCGTCGAGATTCAATACATCGGCCTCCAGCCGACTTGTCTCCAAGGGTCTATTGCTGCCTCGGGCACCTTATGGTCGTTCTCCTGTGAGTTTAGATTATCGAATCCGACGCAAAAATGATAGTTAATTATTATGTTCAGGGCCTCCTAATGCCGATGGAACACTCAATTTGCGTCGAGATTCAATACATCGGCCTCCAGCCGACTTGTCTCCAAGGGTCTATTGCTGCCTCGGGCACCTTATGGTCGTTCTCCTGTGAGTCTAGATTTTCGAACCCGACGCTAAAATGGTAGTTAATTGTAACGTTCAGGGCCGCCTAATGACGATGGATCTCTCAAATTGCGTCGAGATTCAATACATCGTCCTCCAGCCGACTTGTCTCCAAGGGTCTATTGCTGCCTCGGGCACCTTATGGTCGTTCTCCTGTGAGTCTAGATTTTCGAATCCGACGCAAAAATGATAGTGAATTGTAACGTTCAGGGCCTTCTAATGCCGATGGAACACTCAATTTGCGTCGAGATTCAATACATCGGCCTCCAGCCGACTTGTCTCCAAGGGTCTATTGCTGCCTCGGGCACCTTATGGTCGTTCTCCTGTGAGTTTAGATTATCGAATCCGACGCAAAAATTATAGTTAATTGTAACGTTCAGGGCCTCCTAATGCCGATGGAACACTCAAATTATGTCGAGATTCAATACATCGGCCTCCAGCCGACTTGTCTCCAAGGGTCTATTGCTGCCTCGGGCACCTTATGGTCGTTGTCCTGTGAGTCTAGATTTTCGAATCCGACGCAAAAATGATAGTTAATTGTAACGTTCAGGGCCTTCTAATGACAATGGAACACTCAAATTGCGTCGAGATTCAATACATCGGCCTCCAGCCGACTTGTCTCCAAGGGTCTATTGCTTCCTCGGGCACCTTATGGTCGTTCTCCTGTGAGTTTAGATTATCGAATCCGACGCAAAATTGATAGTTAATTATAACGTTCAGGGCCTCCTAATGCCGATGGAACACTCAAATTGCGTCGAGATTCAATACATCGGCCTCCAGCCGACTTGTCTCCAAGGGTCTATTGCTGCCTCGGGCACCTTATGGTCGTTCTCCTGTGAGTCTAGATTTTCGAATCCGACGCAAAAATGATAGTGAATTGTAACGTTCAGCGCCTCCTAATGACGATAGAAGACTCAAATTGCGTCGCGATCCAATACATCGTCCTCCAGCCGACTTGTCTCCAAGGGTCTATTGCTGCCTCGGGCACCTTATGGTCGTTCTCCTGTGAGTCTAGATTTTCGAACCCGACGCAAAAATGATAGTTAATTGTAACGTTCAGGGCCTCCTAATGCCGATGGAACACTCAAATTGCGTCGAGATTCAATACATCGGCCTCCAGCCGACTTGTCTCCAAGGGTCTATTGCTGCCTCGGGCACCTTATGGTCGTTCTCCTGTGAGTTTAGATTATCGAATCCGACGCAAAAATGATAGTTAATTATAACGTTCAGGGCCTCCTAATGACGATGGGACACTCAAATTGCGTCGAGATTCAATACATCGTCCTCCAGCCGACTTGTCTCCAAGGGGATATTGCTGTCTCGGGCACAATATGATCCTTCTCCTGTGAGTCTAGATTTTCGAATCCGACGCAAAAATGATAGTGAATTGTAACGTTCAGCGCCTCCTAATGACGATAGAAGACTCAAATTGCGTCGCGATCCAATACATCGTCCTCCAGCCGACTTGTCTCCAAGAAGTCTATTGCTGCCTCGGGCACCTTATGGTCGTTCTCCTGTGAGTCTAGATTATCGAATCCGACGAAAAATGATAGTTAATTGTAACGTTCAGGGCCTTCTAATGCCGATGGAACACTCAAATTGCGTCGAGATTCAATACATCGGCCTCCAGCCGACTTGTCTCCAAGGGTCTATTGCTGCCTCGGGCACCTTATGGTCGTTCTCCTGTGAGTTTAGATTATCGAATCCGACGCAAAAATGATAGTTAATTATTATGTTCAGGGCCTCCTAATGCCGATGGAACACTCAATTTGCGTCGAGATTCAATACATCGGCCTCCAGCCGACTTGTCTCCAAGGGTCTATTGCTGCCTCGGGCACCTTATGGTCGTTCTCCTGTGAGTCTAGATTTTCGAATCCGACGCAAAAATGGTAGTTAATTGTAACGTTCAGGGCCTTGTAATGACGATGGAACACTCAAATTGCGTCGAGATTCAATACATCGGCCTCCAGTCGACTTGTCTCCAAGGGTCTATTGCTGCCTCGGGCACCTTAGGGTCGTTCTCCTGTGAGTTTAGATTATCGAATCCGACGCAAAAATGATAGTTAATTATAACGTTCAGGGCCTTCTAATGACGATGGGACACTCAAATTGCGTCGAGATTCAATACATCGTCCTCCAGCCGACTTGTCTCCAAGGGGATATTGCTGTCTCGGGCACAATATGATCCTTCTCCTGTGAGTCTAGATTTTCGAATCCGACGCAAAAATGGTAGTGAATTGTAACGTTCAGCGCCTCCTAATGACGATAGAAGACTCAAATTGCGTCGCGATCCAATACATCGTCCTCCAGCCGACTTGTCTCCAAGGGTCTATTGCTGCCTCGGGCACCTTATGGTCGTTCTCCTGTGAGTCTAGATTTTCGAATCCGACGCAAAAATGATAGTTAATTGTAACGTTCAGGGCCTTGTAATGACGATGGAACACTCAAATTGCGTCGAGATACAATACATCGTCCTCCAGCCGACTTGTCTCCAAGGATCTAATGCTGCCTCGGGCACTTTATGGTCGTTCTCTTGTAATTCTAGATTTTCGAATCCGACGCAAAAATGATAGTTAATTGTAACGTTCAGGGCCGCCTAATGACGATGGATCTCTCAAATTGCGTCGAGATTCAATACATCGTCCTCCAGCCGACTTGTCTCCAAGGGTCTATTGCTGCCTCGGGCACCTTATGGTCGTTCTCCTGTGAGTCTAGATTTTCGAATCCGACGCAAAAATGATAGTGAATTGTAACGTTCAGCGCCTCCTAATGACGATAGAAGACTCAAATTGCGTCGAGATTCAATACATCGGCCTCCAGCCGACTTGTCTCCAAGGGTCTATTGCTGCCTCGGGCACCTTATGGTCGTTCTCCTGTGAGTCTAGATTTTCGAATCCGACGCAAAAATGATAGTTAATTGTAACGTTCAGGGCCCTAATGCCGATGGAACACTCAATTTGCGTCGAGATTCAATACATCGGCCTCCAGCCGACTTGTCTCCAAGGGTCTATTGCTGCCTCGGGCACCTTATGGTCGTTCTCCTGTGAGTTTAGATTATCGAATCCGACGCAAAAATTATAGTTAATTGTAACGTTCAGGGCCTCCTAATGCCGATGGAACACTCAAATTATGTCGAGATTCAATACATCGGCCTCCAGCCGACTTGTCTCCAAGGGTCTATTGCTGCCTCGGGCACCTTATGGTCGTTGTCCTGTGAGTCTAGATTTTCGAATCCGACGCAAAAATGATAGTTAATTGTAACGTTCAGGGCCTTCTAATGACGATGGAACACTCAAATTGCGTCGAGATTCAATACATCGGCCTCCAGCCGACTTGTCTCCAAGGGTCTATTGCTTCCTCGGGCACCTTATGGTCGTTCTCCTGTGAGTTTAGATTATCGAATCCGACGCAAAATTGATAGTTAATTATAACGTTCAGGGCCTCCTAATGCCGATGGAACACTCAAATTGCGTCGAGATTCAATACATCGGCCTCCAGCTGACTTGTCTCCAAGGGTCTATTGCTGCCTCGGGCACCTTATGGTCGTTCTCCTGTGAGTCTAGATTTTCGAATCCGACGCAAAAATGATAGTGAATTGTAACGTTCAGCGCCTCCTAATGACGATAGAAGACTCAAATTGCGTCGCGATCCAATACATCGTCCTCCAGCCGACTTGTCTCCAAGGGTCTATTGCTGCCTCGGGCACCTTATGGTCGTTCTCCCGTGAGTCTAGATTTTCGAACCCGACGCAAAAATGATAGTTAATTGTAACGTTCAGGGCCTCCTAATGCCGATGGAACACTCAAATTGCGTCGAGATTCAATACATCGGCCTCCAGCCGACTTGTCTCCAAGGGTCTATTGCTGCCTCGGGCACCTTATGGTCGTTCTACTGTGAGTTTAGATTATCGAATCCGTCGCAAAAATGATAGTTAATTATAACGTTCAGGGCCTCCTAATGACGATGGGACACTCAAATTGCGTCGAGATTCAATACATCGTCCTCCAGCCGACTTGTCTCCAAGGGGATATTGCTGTCTCGGGCACAATATGATCCTTCTCCTGTGAGTCTAGATTTTCGAATCCGACGCAAAAATGATAGTGAATTGTAACGTTCAGCGCCTCCTAATGACGATAGAAGACTCAAATTGCGTCGCGATCCAATACATCGTCCTCCAGCCGACTTGTCTCCAAGAAGTCTATTGCTGCCTCGGGCACCTTATGGTCGTTCTCCTGTGAGTCTAGATTATCTAATCCGACGCAAAAATGATAGTTAATTGTAACGTTCAGGGCCTTCTAATGCCGATGGAACACTCAAATTGCGTCGAGATTCAATACATCGGCCTCCAGCCGACTTGTCTCCAAGGGTCTATTGCTGCCTCGGGCACCTTATGGTCGTTCTCCTGTGAGTTTAGATTATCGAATCCGACGCAAAAATGATAGTTAATTATTATGTTCAGGGCCTCCTAATGCCGATGTAACACTCAATTTGCGTCGAGATTCAATACATCGGCCTCCAGCCGACTTGTCTCCAAGGGTCTATTGCTGCCTCGGGCACCTTATGGTCGTTCTCCTGTGAGTCTAGATTTTCGAACCCGACGCTAAAATGATAGTTAATTGTAACGTTCAGGGCCTCCTAATGACGATAGAAGACTCAAATTGCGTCGCGATCCAATACATCGTCCTCCAGCCGACTTGTCTCCAAAGGTCTATTGCTGCCTCGGGCACCTTATGGTCGTTCTCCTGTGAGTTTTGATTATCGAATCCGACGCAAAAATGATAGTTAATTGTAACGTTCAGGGCCTTCTAATGACGATGGGACACTCAAATTGCGTCGAGATTCAATACATCGTCCTCCAGCCGAACTGTCTCCAAGGGTCTATTGCTGCCTCGGGCACAATATGATCCTTCTCCTGTGAGTCTAGATTTTCGAACCCGACGCTAAAATGATAGTTAATTGTAACGTTCAGGGCCTCCTAAAGACGATAGAAGACTCAAATTGCGTCGCGATCCAATACATCGTCCTCCAGCCGACTTGTCTCCAAGGGTCTATTGCTGCCTCGGGCACCTTATGGTCGTTCTCCTGTGAGTTTAGATAATCGAATCCGACGCAAAAATGATAGTTAATTGTAACGTTCAGGGCCTTCTAATGACGATGGGACACTCAAATTGCGTCGAGATTCAATACATCGTCCTCCAGCCGACTTGTCTCCAAGGGGATATTGCTGTCTCGGGCACAATATGATCCTTCTCCTGTGAGTCTAGATTTTCGAATCCGACGCAAAAATGATAGTGAATTGTAACGTTCAGCGCCCCCTAATGGCGATAGAAGACTCAAATTGCGTCGCGATCCAATACATCGTCCTCCAGCAGACTTGTCTCCAAGGGTCTATTCCTGCCTCGGGCACCTTATGGTCGTTCTCCTGTGAGTCTAGGTTATCGAATCCGACGCAAAAATGATAGTTAATTGTAACGTTCAGGGCCTTCTAATGCCGATGGAACACTCAAATTGCGTCGAGATTCAATACATCGGCCTCCAGCCGACTTGTCTCCAAGGGTCTATTGCTGCCTCGAGCACCTTATGGTCGTTCTCCTGTGAGTCTAGATTTTCGAATCCGACGCAAAAATGATAGTTAATTGTAACGTTCAGGGCCTTCTAATGACGATGGAACACTCAAATTGCGTCGCGATCCAATACATCGTCCTCCAGCCGACTTGTCTCCAAGGGTCTATTGCTGCCTCGGGCACCTTATGGTCGTTCTCCTGTGAGTTTAGATTATCGAATCCGACGCAAAAATGATAGTTAATTGTAACGTTCAGGGCCTTCTAATGACGATGGGACACTCAAATTGCGTCGAGATTCAATTCATCGTCCACCAGCCGACTTGTCTCCAAGGGGATATTGCTGTCTCGGGCACAATATGATCCTTCTCCTGTGAGTCTAGATTTTCGAATCCGACGCAAAAATGATAGTAAATTGTAACGTTCAGCGCCTCCTAATGACGATAGAAGACTCAAATTGCGTCGCGATCCAATACATCGTCCTCCAGCCGACTTGTCTCCAAGGGTCTATTGCTG
Organism: Schistocerca americana; assembly: GCF_021461395.2. Lineage (NCBI taxonomy): Eukaryota > Metazoa > Arthropoda > Insecta > Orthoptera > Acrididae > Schistocerca > Schistocerca americana. The sequence continues at coordinate 71,942 of NW_025726250.1, forward strand.
CCTCGGGCACCTTATGGTCGTTCTCCTGTGAGTCTAGATTTTCGAATCCGACACAAAAATGATAGTTAATTGTAACGTTCAGGGCCTTGTAATGACGATGGAACACTCAAATTGCGTCGAGATTCAATACATCGGCCTCCAGCCGACTTGTCTCCAAGGGTCTATTGCTGCCTCGGGCACCTTATGGTCGTTCTCCTGTGAGTTTAGATTATCGAATCCGACGCAAATATGATAGTTAATTATAACGTTCAGGGCCTCCTAATGCCGACGGAACAATCAAATTGCGTCGAGATTCAATACATCGGCCTCCAGCCGACTTGTCTCCAAGGGTCTATTGCTGCCTCGGGCACCTTATGGTCGTTGTCCTGTGAGTCTAGATTTTCGAATCCGACGCAAAAATGATAGTTAATTGTAACGTTCAGGGCCTTCTAATGACGATGGAACACTCAAATTGCGTCGAGATTCAATACATCGGCCTCCAGCCTACTTGTCTCCAAGGGGATATCGCTGCCTCGGGCACCACATGGTCCTTCTCCTGTGAGTCTAGATTTTCGAATCCGACGCAAAAATGATAGTGAATTGTAACGTTCAGCGCCTCCTAATGACGATAGAAGACTCAAATTGCGTCGCGATCCAATACATCGTCCTCCAGCCGACTTGTCTCCAAGGGTCTATTGCTGCCTCGGGCACCTTATGGTCGTTCTCCTGTGAGTCTAGATTTTCGAATCCGACGCAAAAATGATAGTTAATTGTAACGTTCAGGGCCTTGTAATGACGATGGAACACTCAAATTGCGTCGAGATTCAATACATCGTCCTCCAGCCGACTTGTCTCCAAGGGTCTATTGCTGCCTCGGGCACCTTATGGTCGTTCTCCTGTGAGTCTAGATTATCGAATCCGACGCAAAAATGATAGTTAATTATAACGTTCAGGGCCTCCTAATGCCGATGGAACACTCAAATTGCGTCGAGATTCAATACATCGGCCTCCAGCCGTCTTGTCTCCTAGGGTCTATTGCTGCCTCGGGCACCTTATGGTCGTTCCCCTGTGAGTTTAGATTATCGAATCCGACGCAAAAATGATAGTTAATTATAACGTTCAGGGCCTCCTAATGCCGATGGAACACTCAAATTGCGTCGAGATTCAATACATCGGCCTCCAGCCGACTTGTCTCCAAGGGTCTATTGCTGCCTCGGGCACCTTATGGTCAATCTCCTGTGAGTCTAGATTTTCGAACCCGACGCTAAAATGATAGTTAATTGTAACGTTCAGGGCCTCCTAATGACGATAGAAGACTCAAATTGCGTCGCGATCCAATACATCGTCCTCCAGCCGACTTGTCTCCAAGGGTCTATTGCTGCCTCGGGCACCTTATTATGGTCGTTCTCCTGTGAGTTTAGATTATCGAATCCGACGCAAAAATGATAGTTAATTGTAACGTTCAGGGCCTTCTAATGACGATGGGACACTCAAATTGCGTCGGGATTCAATACATCGTCCTCCAGCCGACTTGTCTCCAAGGGGATATTGCTGTCTCGGGCACAATATGATCCTTCTCCTGAGAGTCTAGATTTTCGAATCCAACGCAAAAATGTTAGTGAATTGTAACGTTCAGCGCCTCCTAATGACGATAGAAGACTCAAATTGCGTCGCGATCCAATACATCGTCCTCCAGCCGACTTGTCTCCAAGGGTCTATTGCTGCCTCGGGCACCTTATGGTCGTTCTCCTGTGAGTCTAGATTATCGAATCCGACGCAAAAATGATAGTTAATTGTAACGCTCAGGTCCTTCTAATGCCGATGGAACACTCAAATTGCGTCGAGATTCAATGCATCGGCCTCCAGCCGACTTGTCTCCAAGGGTCTATTGCTGCCTCGGGCACCTTATGGTCGTTCTAGTGTGTGTCTACATTTTCGAACCCGACGCTAAAATGATAGTTAATTGTAACGTTCAGGGCCTCCTAAAGACGATAGAAGACTCAAATTGCGTCGCGATCCAATACATCGTCCTCCAGCCGACTTGTCTCCAAGGGTCTATTGCTGCCTCGGGCACCTTATGGTCGTTCTCCTGTGAGTTTAGATAATCGAATCCGACGCAAAAATGATAGTTAATTGTAACGTTCAGGGCCTTCTAATGACGATGGGACACTCAAATTGCGTCGAGATTCAATACATCGTCCTCCAGCCGACTTGTCTCCAAGGGGATATTGCTGTCTCGGGCACAATATGATCCTTCTCCTGTGAGTCTAGATTTTCGAATCCGACGCAAAAATGATAGTGAATTGTAACGTTCAGCGCCCCCTAATGGCGATAGAAGACTCAAATTGCGTCGCGATCCAATACATCGTCCTCCAGCAGACTTGTCTCCAAGGGTCTATTCCTGCCTCGGGCACCTTATGGTCGTTCTCCTGTGAGTCTAGGTTATCGAATCCGACGCAAAAATGATAGTTAATTGTAACGTTCAGGGCCTTCTAATGCCGATGGAACACTCAAATTGCGTCGAGATTCAATACATCGGCCTCCAGCCGACTTGTCTCCAAGGGTCTATTGCTGCCTCGAGCACCTTATGGTCGTTCTCCTGTGAGTCTAGATTTTCGAATCCGACGCAAAAATGATAGTTAATTGTAACGTTCAGGGCCTTCTAATGACGATGGAACACTCAAATTGCGTCGCGATCCAATACATCGTCCTCCAGCCGACTTGTCTCCAAGGGTCTATTGCTGCCTCGGGCACCTTATGGTCGTTCTCCTGTGAGTTTAGATTATCGAATCCGACGCAAAAATGATAGTTAATTGTAACGTTCAGGGCCTTCTAATGACGATGGGACACTCAAATTGCGTCGAGATTCAATTCATCGTCCACCAGCCGACTTGTCTCCAAGGGGATATTGCTGTCTCGGGCACAATATGATCCTTCTCCTGTGAGTCTAGATTTTCGAATCCGACGCAAAAATGATAGTAAATTGTAACGTTCAGCGCCTCCTAATGACGATAGAAGACTCAAATTGCGTCGCGATCCAATACATCGTCCTCCAGCCGACTTGTCTCCAAGGGTCTATTGCTGCCTCGGGCACCTTATGGTCGTTCTCCTGTGAGTCTAGATTTTCGAATACGACACAAAAATGATAGTTAATTGTAACGTTCAGGGCCTTGTAATGACGATGGAACACTCAAATTGCGTCGAGATTCAATACATCGGCCTCCAGCCGACTTGTCTCCAAGGGTCTATTGCTGCCTCGGGCACCTTATGGTCGTTCTCCTGTGAGTTTAGATTATCGAATCCGACGCAAATATGATAGTTAATTATAACGTTCAGGGCCTCCTAATGCCGACGGAACAATCAAATTGCGTCGAGATTCAATACATCGGCCTCCAGCCGACTTGTCTCCAAGGGTCTATTGCTGCCTCGGGCACCTTATGGTCGTTGTCCTGTGAGTCTAGATTTTCGAATCCGACGCAAAAATGATAGTTAATTGTAACGTTCAGGGCCTTCTAATGACGATGGAACACTCAAATTGCGTCGAGATTCAATACATCGGCCTCCAGCCTACTTGTCTCCAAGGGGATATCGCTGCCTCGGGCACCACATGGTCCTTCTCCTGTGAGTCTAGATTTTCGAATCCGACGCAAAAATGATAGTGAATTGTAACGTTCAGCGCCTCCTAATGACGATAGAAGACTCAAATTGCGTCGCGATCCAATACATCGTCCTCCAGCCGACTTGTCTCCAAGGGTCTATTGCTGCCTCGGGCACCTTACGGTCGTTCTCCTGTGAGTCTAGATTTTCGAATCCGACGCAAAAATGATAGTTAATTGTAACGTTCAGGGCCTTGTAATGACGATGGAACACTCAAATTGCGTCGAGATTCAATACATCGGCCTCCAGCCGACTTGTCTCCAAGGGTCTATTGCTGCCTCGGGCACGTTATGGTCGTTCTCCTGTGAGTTTAGATTATCGAATCCGACGCAAAAATGATAGTTAATTATAACGTTCAGGGCCTCCTAATGCCGATGGAACACTCAAATTGCGTCGAGATTCAATACATCGGCCTCCAGCCGATTTGTCTCCAAGGGTCTATTGCTGCCTCGGGCACCTTATGGTCGTTCTCCTAAGAGTTTTGATTATCGAATCCGACGCAAAAATGATAGTTAATTGTAACGTTCAGGGCCTCCTAATGCCGATGGAACACTCAAATTATGTCGAGTATCAATACATCGGCCTCCAGCCGACTTGTCTCCAAGGGTCTATTGCTGCCTCGGGCACCTTATGGTCGTTCTCCTGTGAGTTTAGATTATCGAATCCGACGCAAAAATGATAGTTAATTGTAACGTTCAGGGCCTTCTAATGACGATGGGACACTCAAATTGCGTCGAGATTCAATACATCGTCCCCCAGCCGACTTGTCTCCAAGGGGATATTGCTGTCTCGGGCACAATATGATCCTTCTCCTGTGAGTTTAGATTATCGAATCCGACGCAAAAATGATAGTTAATTGTAACGTTCAGGGCCTTCTAATGACGATGGGACACTCAAATTGCGTCGAGATTCAATACATCGGCCTCCAGCCTACTTGTCTCCAAGGGGATATCGCTGCCTCGGGCACCACATGGTCTTTCTCCTGTGAGTCTAGATTTTCGAATCCGACGCAAAAATGATAGTGAATTGTAACGTTCAGCGCCTCCTAATGCCGATGGAACACTCAAATTGCGTCGAGTTTCAACACATCGGCCTCCAGCCGACTTGTCTCCAAGGGTCTATTGCTGCCTCGGGCACCTTATGGTCGTTCTCCTGTGAGTCTAGATTTTCGAATCCGACGCAAAAATGATAGTGAATTGTAACGTTCAGCGCCTCCTAATGACGATAGAAGACTCAAATTGCGTCGCGATCCAATACATCGTCCTCCAGCCGACTTGTCTCCAAGGGTCTATTGCTGCCTCGGGCACCTTATGGTCGTTCTCCTGTGAGTCTAGATTATCGAATCCGACGCAAAAATGATAGTTAATTATAACGTTCAGGGCCTCCTAATGCCGATGGAACACTCAAATTGCGTCGAGATTCAATACATCGGCCTCCAGCCGTCTTGTCTCCTAGGGTCTATTGCTGCCTCGGGCACCTTATGGTCGTTCCCCTGTGAGTTTAGATTATCGAATCCGACGCAAAAATGATAGTTAATTATAACGTTCAGGGCCTCCTAATGCCGATGGAACACTCAAATTGCGTCGAGATTCAATACATCGGCCTCCAGCCGACTTGTCTCCAAGGGTCTATTGCTGCCTCGGGCACCTTATGGTCAATCTCCTGTGAGTCTAGATTTTCGAACCCGACGCTAAAATGATAGTTAATTGTAACGTTCAGGGCCTCCTAATGACGATAGAAGACTCAAATTGCGTCGCGATCCAATACATCGTCCTCCAGCCGACTTGTCTCCAAGGGTCTATTGCTGCCTCGGGCACCTTATTATGGTCGTTCTCCTGTGAGTTTAGATTATCGAATCCGACGCAAAAATGATAGTTAATTGTAACGTTCAGGGCCTTCTAATGACGATGGGACACTCAAATTGCGTCGGGATTCAATACATCGTCCTCCAGCCGACTTGTCTCCAAGGGGATATTGCTGTCTCGGGCACAATATGATCCTTCTCCTGAGAGTCTAGATTTTCGAATCCAACGCAAAAATGTTAGTGAATTGTAACGTTCAGCGCCTCCTAATGACGATAGAAGACTCAAATTGCGTCGCGATCCAATACATCGTCCTCCAGCCGACTTGTCTCCAAGGGTCTATTGCTGCCTCGGGCACCTTATGGTCGTTCTCCTGTGAGTCTAGATTATCGAATCCGACGCAAAAATGATAGTTAATTGTAACGCTCAGGTCCTTCTAATGCCGATGGAACACTCAAATTGCGTCGAGATTCAATGCATCGGCCTCCAGCCGACTTGTCTCCAAGGGTCTATTGCTGCCTCGGGCACCTTATGGTCGTTCTAGTGTGTGTCTACATTTTCGAACCCGACGCTAAAATGATAGTTAATTGTAACGTTCAGGGCCTCCTAATGACGATAGAAGACTCAAATTGCGTCGCGATCCAATACATCGTCCTCCAGCCGACTTGTCTCCAAGGGTCTATTGCTGCCTCGGGCACCTTATGGTCGTTCTCCTGTGAGTTTAGATTATCGAATCCGACGCCAAAATGATAGTTAATTGTAACGTTCAGGGCCTTCTAATGACGATGGGACACTCAAATTGCGTCGAGATTCAATACATCGTCCTCCAGCCGACTTGTCTCCAAGGGGATATTGCTGTCTCGGGCACAATATGATCCTTCTCCTGTGAGTCTAGATTTTCGAATCCGACGCAAAAATGATAGTGAATTGTAACGTTCAGCGCCTCCTAATGACGATAGAAGACTCAAATTGCGTCGCGATCCAATCCATCGTCCTCCAGCCGACTTGTCTCCAAGGGTCTATTGCTGCCTCGGGCACCTTATGGTCGTTCTCCTGTGAGTCTAGATTTTCGAATCCGACGCAAAAATGATAGTTAATTGTAACGTTCAGGGCCTTGTAATGACGATGGAACACTCAAATTGCGTCGAGATTCAATACATCGGCCTCCAGCCGACTTGTCTCCAAGGGTCTATTGCTGCCTCGGGCACCTTATGGTCGTTCTCCTGTGTGTTTAGATTATCGAATCCGACGCAAAAATGATAGTTAATTTTAACGTTCAGGGCCTCCTAATGCCGATGGAACACTCACATTGCGTCGAGATTCAATACATCGGCCTCCAGCCGACTTGTCTCCAAGGGTCTATTGCTGCCTCGGGCACCTTATGGTCGTTGTCCTGTGAGTCTAGATTTTCGAATCCGACGCAAAAATGATAGTTAATTGTAACGTTCAGGGCCTTGTAATGACGATGGAGCACTCAAATTGCGTCGAGATTCAATACATCGGCCTCCAGCCGACTTGTCTCCAAGGGTCTATTGCTGCCTCGGGCACCTTATGGTCGTTCTCCTGTGAGTTTAGATTATCGAATCCGACGCAAAAATGATAGTTAATTATAACGTTCAGGGCCTCCTAATGCCGATGGAACACTCAAATTGCGTCGAGATTCAATACATCGGCCTCCAGCCGACTTGTCTCCAAGGGTCTATTGCTGCCTCGGGCACCTTATGGTCGTTCTCCTGTGAGTCTAGATTTTCGAATCCGACGCAAAAATGATAGTTAATTGTAACGTTCAAGGCCTTGTAATGACGATGGAACACTCAAATTGCGTCGAGATTCAATACATCGGCCTCCAGCCGACTTTTCTCCAAGGGTCTATTGCTGCCTCGGGCACCTTATGGTCGTTCTCCTGTGAGTTTAGATTATCGAATCCGACGCAAAAATGATAGTTAATTGTAATGTTCAGGGCCTTCTAATGACGATGGGACACTCAAATTGCGTCGCGATTCAATACATCGGCCTCCAGCCGACTTGTCTCCAAGGGTCTATTGCTGCCTCGGGCGCCTTATGGTCGTTGTCCTGTGAGTCTAGATTTTCGAATCCGACGCAAAAATGATAGTTAATTGTAATGTTCATGGCCTTCTAATGACGATGGAACAGTCAAATTGCGTCGAGATTCAATACATCGGCCTCCAGCGTACTTGTCTCCAAGGGGATATCGCTGCCTCGGGCACCACATGGTCCTTCTCCTGTGAGTCTAGATTTTCGAATCCGACGCAAAAGTGATAGTGAATTGTAACGTTCAGCGCCTCCTAATGACGATAGAAGACTCAAATTGCGTCGCGATCCAATACATCGTCCTCCAGCCGACTTGTCTCCAAGGGTCTATTGCTGCCTCGGGCACCTTATGGTCGTTCTCCTGTGAGTCTAGATTTTCGAATCCGACGCAAAAATGATAGTTAATTGTAACGTTCAGGGCCTTCTAATGACGATGGAACACTCAAATTGCGTCGAGATTCAATACATCGGCCTCCAGCCGACTTGTCTCCAAGGGTCTATTGCTGCCTCGGGCACCTTATGGTCGTTCTCCTGTGAGTTTAGATTATCGAATCCGACGCAAAAATGATAGTTAATTATAACGTTCAGGGCCTCCTAATGCCGATGGAACACTCATATTGCGTCGAGATTCAATACATCGGCCTCCAGCCGACTTGTCTCCAAGGGTCTATTGCTGCTTCGGGCACCTTATGGTCGTTGTCCTGTGAGTCTAGATTTTCGAATCCGACGCAAAAATGATAGTTAATTGTAATGTTCAGGGCCTTCTAATGACGATGGAACACTCAAATTGCGTCGAGATTCAATACATCGGCCTCCAGCCTACTTGTCTCCAAGGGGATATCGCTGCCTCGGGCACCACATGGTCCTTCTCCTGTGAGTCTAGATTTTCGAATCCGACGCAAAAATGATAGTGAATTGTAACGTTCAGCGCCTCCTAATGACGATAGAAGACTCAAATTGCGTCGCGATCCAATACATCGTCCTCCAGCCGACTTGTCTCCAAGGGTCTATTGCTGCCTCGGGCACCTTATGGTCGTTCTCCTGTGAGTCTAGATTTTCGAATCCGACGCAAAAATGATAGTTAATTGTAACGTTCAGGGCCTTGTAATGATGATGGAACACTCAAATTGCGTCGAGATTCAATACATCGGCCTCCAGCCGACTTGTCTCCAAGGGTCTATTGCTGCCTCGGGCACCTTATGGTCGTTCTCCTGTGAGTTTAGATTATCGAATCCGACGCAAAAATGATAGTTAATTACAACGTTCAGGGCCTCCTAATGCCGATGGAACACTCAAATTGCGTCGAGATTCAATACATCGGCCTCCAGCCGACTTGTCTCCAAGGGTCTATTGCTGCCTCGGGCACATTATGGTCGTTCTCCTGTGAGTCTAGATTTTCGAACCCGACGCTAAAATGATAGTTAATTGTAACGTTCTGGGCCTCCTAATGACGATAGAAGACTCAAATTGCGTCGCGATCCAATACATCGTCCTCCAGCCGACTTGTCTCCAAGGGTCTATTGCTGCCTCGGGCACCTTATGGTCGTTCTCCTGTGAGTTTAGATTATCGAATCCGACGCAAAAATGATAGTTAATTGTAACGTTCAGGGCCTTCTAATGACGATGGGACACTCAAATTGCGTCGAGATTCAATACATCGTCCTCCAGCCGACTTGTCTCCAAGGGGATATTGGTGTCTCGGGCACAATATGATCCTTCTCCTGTGAGTCTAGATTTTCGAATCCGACGCAAAAATGATAGTGAATTGAAACGTTCAGCGCCTCCTAATGACGATAGAAGACTCTAATTGCGTCGCGATCCAATACATCGTCCTCCAGCCGACTTGTCTCCAAGGGTCTATTGCTGCCTCGGGCACCTTATGGTCGTTCTCCTGTGATTCTAGATTATCGAATCCGACGCAAAAATGATAGTTAATTGTAACGTTCAGGGCCTTCTAATGCCGATGGAACACTCAAATTGCGTCGAGATTCAATACATCGGCCTCCAGCCGACTTGTCTCCAAGGGTCTATTGCTGCCTCGGGCACCTTATGGTCGTTCTCCTGTGAGTTTAGATTATCGAATCCGACGCAAAAATGATAGTTAATTGTAACGTTCAGGGCGCCTACTGCCGATGGAACACTCAAATTAAAACGAGATTCAATACATCGGCCTCCAGCCGACTTGTCTCCAAGGGTCAATTGCTGCCTCGGGCACCTTGTGGTCGTTGTCCTGTGAGTCTAGATTTTCGAATCCGACGCAAAAATGATAGTTAATTGTAACGTTCAGGGCCTTGTAATGACGATGGAACACTCAAATTGCGTCGAGATTCAATACATCGGCCTCCAGCCGACTTGTCTCCAATGGTCCATTGCTGCCTCGGGCACCTTATGGTCGTTCTCCTGTGAGTTTAGATTATCGAATCCGACGCAAAAATGATAGTTAATTATAACGTTCAGGGCCTCCTAATGCCGATGGAACACTCAAATTGCGTCGACATTCAATACATCGGCCTCCAGCCGACTTGTCTCCAAGGGTCTATTGCTGCCTCGGGCACCTTATGGTCGTTCTCCTGTGAGTCTAGATTTTCGAATCCGACGCAAAAATGATAGTGAATTGTAACGTTCAGCGCCACCTAATGACGATAGAAGACTCAAATTGCGTCGCGATCCAATACATCGTCCTCCAGCCGACTTGGCTCCAAGGGTCTATTGCTGCCTCGGGCACAATATGATCCTTCTCCTGTGAGTCTAGATTTTCGAATCCGACGCAAAAATGATAGTGAATTGTAACGTCCAGCGCCTCCTAATGACGATAGAAGACTCAAATTGCGTCGCGATCCAATACATCGTCCTCCAGCCGACTTGTGTCCAAGGGTCTATTGCTGCCTCGGGCACCTTATGGTCGTTCTCCTGTGAGTTTAGATTATCGAATCCGAAGCAAAAATGATAGTTAATTATAACGTTCAGGGCCTCCTAATGCCGATGGAACACTCAAATTGCGTCGAGATTCAATACATCGGCCTCCAGCCTACTTGTCTCCAAGGGGATATCGCTGCCTCGGGCACCACATGGTCCTTCTCCTGTGAGTCTAGATTTTCGAATCCGACGCAAAAATGATAGTGAATTGTAACGTTCGGCGCCTCCTAATGACGATAGAAGACTCAAATTGCGTCGCGATCCAATACATCGTCCTCCAGCCGACTTGTCTCCAAGGGTCTATTGCTGCCTCGGGCACCTTATGGTCGTTCTCCTGTGAGTCTAGATTTTCGAATCCGACGCAAAAATGATAGTTAATTGTAACGTTCAGGGCCTTGTAATGATGATGGAACACTCAAATTGCGTCGAGATTCAATACATCGGCCTCCAGCCGACTTGTCTCCAAGGGTCTATTGCTGCCTCGGGCACCTTATGGTCGTTCTCCTGTGAGTCTAGATTATCGAATCCGACGCAAAAATGATAGTTAATTGTAACGTTCAGGGCCTTCTAATGCCGATGGAACACTCAAATTGCGTCGAGATTCAATACATCGGCCTCCAGCCGACTTGTCTCCAAGGGTCTATTGCTGCCTCGGGCACCTTATGGTCGTTCTCCTGTGAGTTTAGATTATCGAATCCGACGCAAAAATGATAGTTAATTGTAACGTTCAGGGCGCCTAATGCCGATGGAACACTCAAATTATGTCGAGATTCAATACATCGGCCTCCAGCCGACTTGTCTCCAAGGGTCAATTGCTGCCACGGGCACCTTATGGTCGTTGTCCTGTGAGTCTAGATTTTCGAATCCGACGCAAAAATGATAGTTAATTGTAACGTTCAGGGCCTTCTAATGACGATGGAACACTCAAATTGCGTCGAGATTCAATACATCGGCCTCCAGCCTACTTGTCTCCAAGGGGATATCGCTGCCTCGGGCACCACATGGTCCTTCTCCTGTGAGTCTAGATTTTCGAATCCGACGCAAAAATGATAGTGAATTGTAACGTTCAGCGCCTCCTAATGACGATAGAAGACTCAAATTGCGTCGCGATCCAATACATCGTCCTCCAGCCGACTTGTCTCCAAGGGTCTATTGCTGCCTCGGGCACCTTATGGTCGTTCTCCTGTGAGTCTAGATTTTCGAATCCGACGCAAAAATGATAGTTAATTGTAACGTTCAGGGCCTTCTAATGACGATGGAACACTCAAATTGCGTCGAGATTCAATACATCGGCCTCCAGCCGACTTGTCTCCAAGGGTCTATTGCTGCCTCGGGCACCTTATGGTCGTTCTCCTGTGAGTTTAGATTATCGAATCCGACGCAAAAATGATAGTTAATTATAACGTTCAGGGCCTCCTAATGCCGATGGAACACTCAAGTTGCGTCGAGATTCAATACATCGGCCTCCAGCCGACTTGTCTCCAAGGGTCTATTGCTGCCTCGGGCACCTTATGGTCGTTGTCCTGTGAGTCTAGATTTTCGAATCCGACGCAAAAATGATAGTTAATTGTAATGTTCAGGGCCTTCTAATGACGATGGAACACTCAAATTGCGTCGAGATTCAATACATCGGCCTCCAGCCTACTTGTCTCCAAGGGGATATCGCTGCCTCGGGCACCACATGGTCCTTCTCCTGTGAGTCTAGATTTTCGAATCCGACGCAAAAATGATAGTTAATTATAACGTTCAGGGGCCTCCTAATGCCGATGGAACACTCAAATTGCGTCGAGATTCAATACATCGGCCTCCAGCCTACTTGTCTCCAAGGGGAAATCGCTGCCTCGGGCACCACATGGTCCTTCTCCTGTGAGTCTAGATTTTCGAATCCGACGCAAAAATGATAGTGAATTGTAACGTTCAGCGCCTCCTAATGACGATAGAAGACTCAAATTGCGTCGCGATCCAATACATCGTCCTCCAGCCGACTTGTCTCCAAGGGTCTATTGCTGCCTCGGGCACCTTATGGTCGTTCTCCTGTGAGTCTAGATTTTCGAATCGGACGCAAAAATGATAGTTAATTGTAACGTTCAGGGCCTTCTAATGACGATGGAACACTCAAATTGCGTCGAGATTCAATACATCGTCCTCCAGCCGACTTGTCTCCAAGGGTCTATTGCTGCCTCGGGCACCTTATGGTCGTTCTCCTGTGAGTCTAGATTATCGAATCCGACGCAAAAATGATAGTTAATTGTAACGTTCAGGGCCTTCTAATGCCGATGGAACACTCAAATTGCGTCGAGATTCAATACATCGGCCTCCAGCCGACTTGTCTCCAAGGGTCTATTGCTGCCTCGGGCACCTTATGGTCGTTCTCCTGTGAGTTTAGATTATCGAATCCGACGCAAAAATGATAGTTAATTATAACGTTCAGGGCCTCCTAATGCCGATGGAACACTCAAATTGCGTCGAGATTCAATACATCGGCCTCCAGCCGACTTGTCTCCAAGGGTCTATTGCTGCCTCGGGCACCTTATGGTCGTTCTCCTGTGAGTCTAGATTTTCGAATCCGACGCAAAAATGATAGTGAATTGTAACGTTCAACGCCTCCTAATGACGATAGAAGACTCAAATTGCGTCGAGATTCAATACATCGGCCTCCAGCCTACTTGTCTCCAAGGGGATATCGCTGCCTCGGGCACCACATGGTCCTTCTCCTGTGAGTCTAGATTTTCGAATCCGACGCAAAAATGATAGTGAATTGTAACGTTCGGCGCCTCCTAATGACGATAGAAGACTCAAATTGCGTCGCGATCCAATACATCGTCCTCCAGCCGACTTGTCTCCAAGGGTCTATTGCTGCCTCGGGCACCTTATGGTCGTTCTCCTGTGAGTCTAGATTTTCGAATCCGACGCAAAAATGATAGTTAATTGTAACGTTCAGGGCCTTGTAATGATGATGGAACACTCAAATTGCGTCGAGATTCAATACATCGGCCTCCAGCCGACTTGTCTCCAAGGGTCTATTGCTGCCTCGGGCACCTTATGGTCGTTCTCCTGTGAGTCTAGATTATCGAATCCGACGCAAAAATGATAGTTAATTGTAACGTTCAGGGCCTTCTAATGCCGATGGAACACTCAAATTGCGTCGAGATTCAATACATCGGCCTCCAGCCGACTTGTCTCCAAGGGTCTATTGCTGCCTCGGGCACCTTATGGTCGTTCTCCTGTGAGTTTAGATTATCGAATCCGACGCAAAAATGATAGTTAATTGTAACGTTCAGGGCGCCTAATGCCGATGGAACACTCAAATTATGTCGAGATTCAATACATCGGCCTCCAGCCGACTTGTCTCCAAGGGTCAATTGCTGCCACGGGCACCTTATGGTCGTTGTCCTGTGAGTCTAGATTTTCGAATCCGACGCAAAAATGATAGTTAATTGTAACGTTCAGGGCCTTCTAATGACGATGGAACACTCAAATTGCGTCGAGATTCAATACATCGGCCTCCAGCCTACTTGTCTCCAAGGGGATATCGCTGCCTCGGGCACCACATGGTCCTTCTCCTGTGAGTCTAGATTTTCGAATCCGACGCAAAAATGATAGTGAATTGTAACGTTCAGCGCCTCCTAATGACGATAGAAGACTCAAATTGCGTCGCGATCCAATACATCGTCCTCCAGCCGACTTGTCTCCAAGGGTCTATTGCTGCCTCGGGCACCTTATGGTCGTTCTCCTGTGAGTCTAGATTTTCGAATCCGACGCAAAAATGATAGTTAATTGTAACGTTCAGGGCCTTCTAATGACGATGGAACACTCAAATTGCGTCGAGATTCAATACATCGGCCTCCAGCCGACTTGTCTCCAAGGGTCTATTGCTGCCTCGGGCACCTTATGGTCGTTCTCCTGTGAGTTTAGATTATCGAATCCGACGCAAAAATGATAGTTAATTATAACGTTCAGGGCCTCCTAATGCCGATGGAACACTCAAGTTGCGACGAGATTCAATACATCGGCCTCCAGCCGACTTGTCTCCAAGGGTCTATTGCTGCCTCGGGCACCTTATGGTCGTTGTCCTGTGAGTCTAGATTTTCGAATCCGACGCAAAAATGATAGTTAATTGTAATGTTCAGGGCCTTCTAATGACGATGGAACACTCAAATTGCGTCGAGATTCAATACATCGGCCTCCAGCCTACTTGTCTCCAAGGGGATATCGCTGCCTCGGGCACCACATGGTCCTTCTCCTGTGAGTCTAGATTTTCGAATCCGACGCAAAAATGATAGTTAATTATAACGTTCAGGGCCTCCTAATGCCGATGGAACACTCAAATTGCGTCGAGATTCAATACATCGGCCTCCAGCCTACTTGTCTCCAAGGGGAAATCGCTGCCTCGGGCACCACATGGTCCTTCTCCTGTGAGTCTAGATTTTCGAATCCGACGCAAAAATGATAGTGAATTGTAACGTTCAGCGCCTCCTAATGACGATAGAAGACTCAAATTGCGTCGCGATCCAATACATCGTCCTCCAGCCGACTTGTCTCCAAGGGTCTATTGCTGCCTCGGGCACCTTATGGTCGTTCTCCTGTGAGTCTAGATTTTCGAATCGGACGCAAAAATGATAGTTAATTGTAACGTTCAGGGCCTTCTAATGACGATGGAACACTCAAATTGCGTCGAGATTCAATACATCGGCCTCCAGCCGACTTGTCTCCAAGGGTCTATTGCTGCCTCGGGCACCTTATGGTCGTTCTCCTGTGAGTTTAGATTATCGAATCCGACGCAAAAATGATAGTTAATTATAACGTTCAGGGCCTCCTAATGCCGATGGAACACTCAAATTGCGTCGAGATTCAATACATCGGCCTCCAGCCGACTTGTCTCCAAGGGTCTACTGCGCCTCGGGCACCTTATGGTCGTTCTCCTGTGAGTTTACATTATCGAATCCGACGCAAAAATGATAGTTAATTGTAACGTTCAGGGCCTCCTAATGCCGATGGAACACTCAAATTGCGTCGAGATTCAATACATCGTCCTCCAGCCGACTTGTCTCCAAGGGGATATTACTGTCTCGGGCACAATATGATCCTTCTCCTGTGAGTCTAGATTTTCGAATCCGACGCAAAAATGATAGTGAATTGTAACGATCAGCGCCTCCTAATGACGATAGAAGACTCAAATTGCGTCGCGATCCAATACATCGTCCTCCAGCCGACTTGTCTCCAAGGGTCTATTGCTGCCTCGGGCACCTTATGGTCGTTCTCCTGTGAGTCTAGATTTTCGAATCCGACGCAAAAATGATAGTTAATTGTAACGTTCAGGGCCTTGTAATGACGATGGAACACTCAAATTGCGTCGAGATTCAATACATCGGCCTCCAGCCGACTTGTCTCCAAGGGTCTATTGCTGCCTCGGGCACCTTATGGTCGTTCTCCTGTGAGTTTAGATTATCGAATCCGACGCAAAAATGATAGTTAATTATAACGTTCAGGGCCTCCTAATGCCGATGGAACACTCAAATTGCGTCGAGATTCAATACATCGTCCTCCAGCCGACTTGTCTCCAAGGGGATATTGCTGTCTCGGGCACAATATGATCCTTCTCCTGTGAGTCTAGATTTTCGAATCCGACGCAAAAATGATAGTGAATTGTAACGTTCAGCGCCTCCTAATGACGATAGAAGACTCAAATTGCGTCGCGATCCAATACGTCGTCCTCCAGCCGACTTGTCTCCAAGGGTCTATTGCTGCCTCGGGCACCTTATGGTCGTTCTCCTGTGAGTCTAGATTATCGAATCCGACGCAAAAATGATAGTTAATTGTAACGTTCAGGGCCTTCTAATGCCGATGGAACACTCAAATTGCGTCGAGATTCAATACATCGGCCTCCAGCCGACTTGTCTCCAAGGGTCTATTGCTGCCTCGGGCACCTTATGGTCGTTCTCCTGTGAGTTTAGATTATCGAATCCGACGCAAAAATGATAGTTAATTGTAACGTTCAGGGCCTCCTAATGCCGATGGAACACTCAAATTATGTCGAGATTCAATACATCGGCCTCCAGCCGACTTGTCTCCAAGGGTCTATTGCTGCCTCGGGCACCTTATGGTCGTTGTCCTGTGAGTCTAGATTTTCGAATCCGACGCAAAAATGATAGTTAATTGTAACGTTCAGGGCCTTCTAATGACGATGGAACACTCAAATTGCGTCGAGATTCAATACATCGGCCTCCAGCCTACTTGTCTCCAAGGGGATATCGCTGCCTCGGGCACCACATGGTCCTTCTCCTGTGAGTATAGATTTTCGAATCCGACGCAAAAATGATAGTGAATTGTAACGTTCAGCGCCTCCTAATGACGATAGAAGACTCAAATTGCGTCGCGATCCAATACATCGTCCTCCAACCGACTTGTCTCCAAGGGTCTATTGCTGCCTCGGGCACCTTATGGTCGATCTCCTGTGAGTCTAGATTTTCGAACCCGACGCTAAAATGATAGTTAATTGCAACGTTCAGGGCCTCCTAATGACGATAGAAGACTCAAATTGCGTCGCGATCCAATACATCGTCCTCCAGCCGACTTGTCTCCAAGGGTCTATTGCTGCCTCGGGCACCTTATGGTCGTTGTCCTGTGAGTCTAGATTTTCGAATCCGACGCAAAAATGATAGTTAATTGTAACGTTCAGTTCCTTGTAATGACGATGGAACACTCAAATTGCGTCGAGATTCAATACATCGGCCTCCAGCCGACTTGTCTCCAAGGGTCTATTGCTGCCTCGGGCACCTTATGGTCGTTCTCCTGTGAGTTTAGATTATCGAATCCGACGCAAAAATGATCGTTAATTATAACGTTCAGGGCCTCCTAATGCCGATGGAACACTCAAATTGCGTCGAGATTCAATACATCGGCCTCCAGCCTACTTGTCTCCAAGGGTCTATTGCTGCCTCGGGCACCTTATGGTCGTTGTCCTGTGAGTCTAGATTTTCGAATCCGACGCAAAAATGATAGTTAATTGTAACGTTCAGGGCCTTCTAATGACGATGGAACACTCAAATTGTGTCGAGATTCAATACATCGGCCTCCAGCCTACTTGTCTCCAAGGGGATATCGCTGCCTCGGGCATCACATGGTCCTTCTCCTGTGAGTCTAGATTTTCGAATCCGACGCAAAAATGATAGTTAATTGTAACGTTCAGGGCCTTCTAATGACGATGGAACACTCAAATTGCGTCGAGATACAATACATCGTCCTCCAGCCTACTTGTCTCCAAGGGGATATCGCTGCCTCGGGCACCACATGGTCCTTCTCCTGTGAGTATGGATTTTCGAATCCGACGCAAAAATGATAGTGAATTGTAACGTTCAGCGCCTCCTAATGACGATAGAAGACTCAAATTGCGTCGCGATCCAATACATCGTCCTCCAGCCGACTTGTCTCCAAGGGTCTATTGCTGCCTCGGGCACCTTATGGTCGTTCTCCTGTGAGTTTAGATTATCGAATCCGACGCAAAAATGATCGTTAATTATAACGTTCAGGGCCTCCTAATGCCGATGGAACACTCAAATTGCGTCGAGATTCAATACATCGGCCTCCAGCCTACTTGTCTCCAAGGGGATATCGCTGCCTCGGGCATCACATGGTCCTTCTCCTGTGAGTCTAGATTTTCGAATCCGACGCAAAAATGATAGTTAATTGTAACGTTCAGGGCCTTGTAATGACGATGGAACACTCAAATTGCGTCGCGATCCAATACATCGTCCTCCAGCCGACTTGTCTCCAAGGGTCTGTTGCTGCCTCGGGCACCGTATGGTCGTTCTCCTGTGAGTTTAGATTATGGAATCCGACGCAAAAATGATAGTTAATTGTAACGTTCAGGGCCTTCTAATGACGATGGGACACTCAAATTGCGTCGAGATTCAATACATCGTCCTCCAGCCGACTTGTCTCCAAGGGGATATTGCTGTCTCGGGCACAATATGATCCTTCTCCTGTGAGTCTAGATTTTCGAATCCGACGCAAAAATGATAGTGAATTGTAACGTTCAGCGCCTCCTAATGACGATAGAAGACTCAAATTGCGTCGCGATCCAATACATCGTCCTCCAGCCGACTTGTCTCCAAGGGTCTATTGCTGCCTCGGGCACAATATGATCCTTCTCCTGTGAGTCTAGATTTTCGAATCCGACGCAAAAATGATAGTGAATTGTAACGTTCAGCGCCTCCTAATGACGATAGAAGACTCAAATTGCGTCGCGATCCAATACATCGTCCTCCAGCCGACTTGTCTCCAAGGGTCTATTGCTGCCTCGGGCACCTTATGGTCGTTCTCCTGTGAGTTTAGATTATCGAATCCGACGCAAAAATGATAGTTAATTGTAACGTTCAGGGCCTCCTAGCGCCGATGGAACACTCAAATTATGTCGAGATTCAATACATCGGCCTCCAGCCGACTTGTCTCCAAGGGCCTATTGCTGCCTCGGGCACCTTATGGTCGTTCTCCTGTGAGTTTAGATTATCGAATCCGACGCAAAAATGATCGTTAATTATAACGTTCAGGGCCTCCTAATGCCGATGGAACACTCAAATTGCGTCGAGATTCAATACATCGGCCTCCAGCCTACTTGTCTCCAAGGGTCTATTGCTGCCTCGGGCACCTTATGGTCGTTCTCCTGTGAGTTTAGATTATCGAATACGACGCAAAAATGATCGTTAATTATAACGTTCAGGGCCTCCTAATGCCGATGGAACACTCAAATTGCGTCGAGATTCAATACATCGGCCTCCAGCCGACTTGTCTCCAAGGGTCTATTGCTGCCTCGGGCACCTTATGGTCGTTGTCCTGTGAGTCTAGATTTTTGAATCCGACGCAAAAATGATAGTTAATTGTAACGTTCAGGGCCTTCTAATGACGATGGAACACTCAAATTGCGTCGAGATTCAATACATCGGCCTCCAGCATACTTGTCTCCAAGGGGATATCGCTGCCTCGGGCACCACATGGTCCTTCTCCTGTGAGTATTGATTTTCGAATCCGACGCAAAAATGATAGTGAATTGTAACGTTCAGCGCCTCCTAATGACGATAGAAGACTCAAATTGCGTCGCGATCCAATACATCGTCCTCCAGCCGACTTGTCTCCAAGGGTCTATTGCTGCCTCGGGCACATTATGGTCGTTCTCCTGTGAGTCTAGATTTTCGAATCCGACGCAAAAATGATAGTGAATTGTAACGTTCAGCGCCTCCTAATGACGATGGAAGACTTAAATTGCGTCGCGATCCAATACATCGTCCTCCAGCCGACTTGTCTCTAAGGGTCTATTGCTGCCTCGGGCACCTTATGGTCGTTCTCCTGTCAGTTTAGATTATCGAATCCGACGCAAAAATGATAGTTAATTGTAACGTTCAGGGCCTTCTAATGACGATGGGACACTCAAATTGCGTCGAGATTCAATACATCGTCCTCCAGCCGACTTGTCTCCAAGGGATATTGCTGTCTCGGGCACAATATGATCCTTCTCCTGTGAGTCTAGATTTTCGAATCCGACGCAAAAATGATAGTGAATTGTAACGTTCAGCGCCTCCTAATGACGATAGAAGACTCAAATTGCGTCGCGATCCAATACATCGTCCTCCAGCCGACTTGTCTCCAAGGGTCTATTGCTGCCTCGGGCACCTTATGGTCGTTCTCCTGTGAGTCTAGATTATCGAATCCGACGCAAAAATGATAGTTAATTGTAACGTTCAGGGCCTTCTAATGCCGATGGAACAATCAAATTGCGTCGAGATTCAATACATCGGCCTCCAGCCGACTTGTCTCCAAGGGGATATCGCTGCCTCGGGCACCTTATGGTCGTTCTCCTGTGAGTTTAGATTATCGAATCCGACTCAAAAATGATAGTTAAGTATAACGTTCAGGGCCTCCTAATGCCGATGGAACACTCAAATTATGTCGAGATTCAATACATCGGCCTCCAGCCGACTTGTCTCCAAGGGTCTATTGCTGCCTCGGGCACCTTATGGTCGTTGTCCTGTGAGTCTAGATTTTCGAACCCGACGCAAAAATGATAGTGAATTGTAACGTTCAGCGCCTCCTAATGACGATGGAACACTCAAATTGCGTCGAGATTCAATACATCGGCCTCCAGCCTACTTGTCTCCAAGGGGATTTCGCTGCCTCGGGCACCACATGGTCCTTCTCCTGTGACTCTAGATTTTCGAATCCGACGCAAAAATGATAGTGAATTGTAACGTTCAGCGCCTCCTAATGACGATAGAAGACTCAAATTGCGTCGCGATCCAATACATCGTCCTCCAGCCGCCTTGTCTCCAAGGGTCTATATCTGCCTCGGGCACCTTATGGTCGTTCTCCTGTGAGTTTAGATTATCGAATCCGACGCAAAAATGATAGTTAATTGTAACGTTCAGGGCCTCCTAATGCCGATGGAACACTCAAATTATGTCGAGATTCAATACATCGGCCTCCAGCCGACTTGTCTCCAAGGGTCTATTGCTGCCTCGGGCACCTTATGGTCGTTCTCCTGTGAGTTTAGATTATCGAATCCGACGCAAAAATGATCGTTAATTATAACGTTCAGGGCCTCCTAATGCCGATGGAACACTCAAATTGCGTCGAGATTCAATACATCGGCCTCCAGCCTACTTGTCTCCAAGGGTCTATTGCTGCCTCGGGCACCTTATGGTCGTTCTCCTGTGAGTTTAGATTATCGAATACGACGCAAAAGTGATCGTTAATTATAACGTTCAGGGCCTCCTAATGCCGATGGAACACTCAAATTGCGTCGAGATTCAATACATCGGCCTCCAGCCGACTTGTCTCCAAGGGTCTATTGCTGCCTCGGGCACCTTATGGTCGTTGTCCTGTGAGTCTAGATTTTCGAATCCGACGCAAAAATGATAGTTAATTGTAACGTTCAGGGCCTTCTAATGACGATGGAACACTCAAATTGCGTCGAGATTCAATACATCGGCCTCCAGCCTACTTGTCTCCAAGGGGATATCGCTGCCTCGGGCACCACATGGTCCTTCTCCTGTGAGTATTGATTCTCGAATCCGACGCAAAAATGATAGTGAATTGTAACGTTCAGCGCCTCCTAATGACGATAGAAGACTCAAATTGCGTCGCGATCCAATACATCGTCCTCCAGCCGACTTGTCTCCAAGGGTCTATTGCTGCCTCGGGCACCTTATGGTCGTTGTCCTGTGAGTCTAGATTTTCGAATCCGACGCAAAAATGATAGTGAATTGTAACGTTCAGCGCCTCCTAATGACGATGGAAGACTCAAATTGCGTCGCGATCCAATACATCGTCCTCCAGCCGACTTGTCTCTAAGGGTCTATTGCTGCCTCTGGCACCTTATGGTAGTTCTCCTGTGAGTTTAGATTATCGAATCCGACGCAAAAATGATAGTTAATTGTAACGTTCAGGGCCTTCTAATGACGATGGGACATTCAAATTGCGTCGAGATTCAATACATCGTCCTCCAGCCGACTTGTCTCCAAGGGGATATTGCTGTCTCGGGCACAATATGATCCTTCTCCTGTGAGTCTAGATTTTCGAATCCGACGCAAAAATGATAGTGAATTGTAACGTTCAGCGCCTCCTAATGACGATAGAAGACTCAAATTGCGTCGCGATCCAATACATCGTCCTCCAGCCGACTTGTCTCCAAGGGTCTATTGCTGCCTCGGGCACCTTATGGTCGTTCTCCTGTGAGTTTAGATTATCGAATCCGACGCAAAAATGATAGTTAATTGTAACGTTCAGGGCCTCCTAGCGCCGATGGAACACTCAAATTATGTCGAGATTCAATACATCGGCCTCCAGCCGACTTGTCTCCAAGGGCCTATTGCTGCCTCGGGCACCTTATGGTCGTTCTCCTGTGAGTTTAGATTATCGAATCCGACGCAAAAATGATCGTTAATTATAACGTTCAGGGCCTCCTAATGCCGATGGAACACTCAAATTGCGTCGAGATTCAATACATCGGCCTCCAGCCTACTTGTCTCCAAGGGTCTATTGCTGCCTCGGGCACCTTATGGTCGTTCTCCTGTGAGTTTAGATTATCGAATACGACGCAAAAATGATCGTTAATTATAACGTTCAGGGCCTCCTAATGCCGATGGAACACTCAAATTGCGTCGAGATTCAATACATCGGCCTCCAGCCGACTTGTCTCCAAGGGTCTATTGCTGCCTCGGGCACCTTATGGTCGTTGTCCTGTGAGTCTAGATTTTTGAATCCGACGCAAAAATGATAGTTAATTGTAACGTTCAGGGCCTTCTAATGACGATGGAACACTCAAATTGCGTCGAGATTCAATACATCGGCCTCCAGCATACTTGTCTCCAAGGGGATATCGCTGCCTCGGGCACCACATGGTCCTTCTCCTGTGAGTATTGATTTTCGAATCCGACGCAAAAATGATAGTGAATTGTAACGTTCAGCGCCTCCTAATGACGATAGAAGACTCAAATTGCGTCGCGATCCAATACATCGTCCTCCAGCCGACTTGTCTCCAAGGGTCTATTGCTGCCTCGGGCACATTATGGTCGTTCTCCTGTGAGTTTAGATTATCGAATACGACGCAAAAGTGATCGTTAATTATAACGTTCAGGGCCTCCTAATGCCGATGGAACACTCAAATTGCGTCGAGATTCAATACATCGGCCTCCAGCCGACTTGTCTCCAAGGGTCTATTGCTGCCTCGGGCACCTTATGGTCGTTGTCCTGTGAGTCTAGATTTTCGAATCCGACGCAAAAATGATAGTTAATTGTAACGTTCAGGGCCTTCTAATGACGATGGAACACTCAAATTGCGTCGAGATTCAATACATCGGCCTCCAGCCTACTTGTCTCCAAGGGGATATCGCTGCCACGGGCACCACATGGTCCTTCTCCTGTGAGTATTGATTCTCGAATCCGACGCAAAAATGATAGTGAATTGTAACGTTCAGCGCCTCCTAATGACGATAGAAGACTCAAATTGCGTCGCGATCCAATACATCGTCCTCCAGCCGACTTGTCTCCAAGGGTCTATTGCTGCCTCGGGCACCTTATGGTCGTTGTCCTGTGAGTCTAGATTTTCGAATCCGACGCAAAAATGATAGTGAATTGTAACGTTCAGCGCCTCCTAATGACGATGGAAGACTCAAATTGCGTCGCGATCCAATACATCGTCCTCCAGCCGACTTGTCTCTAAGGGTCTATTGCTGCCTCTGGCACCTTATGGTAGTTCTCCTGTGAGTTTAGATTATCGAATCCGACGCAAAAATGATAGTTAATTGTAACGTTCAGGGCCTTCTAATGACGATGGGACATTCAAATTGCGTCGAGATTCAATACATCGTCCTCCAGCCGACTTGTCTCCAAGGGGATATTGCTGTCTCGGGCACAATATGATCCTTCTCCTGTGAGTCTAGATTTTCGAATCCGACGCAAAAATGATAGTGAATTGTAACGTTCAGCGCCTCCTAATGACGATAGAAGACTCAAATTGCGTCGCGATCCAATACATCGTCCTCCAGCCGACTTGTCTCCAAGGGTCTATTGCTGCCTCGGGCACCTTATGGTCGTTCTCCTGTGAGTTTAGATTATCGAATCCGACGCAAAAATGATAGTTAATTGTAACGTTCAGTGCCTCCTAGCGCCGATGGAACACTCAAATTATGTCGAGATTCAATACATCGGCCTCCAGCCGACTTGTCTCCAAGGGCCTATTGCTGCCTCGGGCACCTTATGGTCGTTCTCCTGTGAGTTTAGATTATCGAATCCGACGCAAAAATGATCGTTAATTATAACGTTCAGGGCCTCCTAATGCCGATGGAACACTCAAATTGCGTCGAGATTCAATACATCGGCCTCCAGCCTACTTGTCTCCAAGGGTCTATTGCTGCCTCGGGCACCTTATGGTCGTTCTCCTGTGAGTTTAGATTATCGAATACGACGCAAAAATGATCGTTAATTATAACGTTCAGGGCCTCCTAATGCCGATGGAACACTCAAATTGCGTCGAGATTCAATACATCGGCCTCCAGCCTACTTGTCTCCAAGGGTCTATTGCTGCCTCGGGCACCTTATGGTCGTTCTCCTGTGAGTTTAGATTATCGAATCCGACGCAAAAATGATAGTTAATTGTAACGTTCAGGGCCTTCTAATGACGATGGGACACTCAAATTGCGTCGAGATTCAATACATCGTCCGCCAGCCGACTTGTCTCCAAGGGATATTGCTGTCTCGGGCACAATATGATCCTTCTCCTGTGAGTCTAGATTTTCGAATCCGACGCAAAAATGATAGTGAATTGTAACGTTCAGCGCCTCCTAATGACGATAGAAGACTCAAATTGCGTCGCGATCCAATACATCGTCCTCCAGCCGACTTGTCTCCAAGGGTCTATTGCTGCCTCGGGCACCTTATGGTCGTTCTCCTGTGAGTCTAGATTATCGAATCCGACGCAAAAATGATAGTTAATTGTAACGTTCAGGGCCTTCTAATGCCGATGGAACAATCAAATTGCGTCGAGATTCAATACATCGGCCTCCAGCCGACTTGTCTCCAAGGGTCTATTGCTGCCTCGGGCACCTTATGGTCGTTCTCCTGTGAGTTTAGATTATCGAATCCGACTCAAAAATGATAGTTAATTATAACGTTCAGGGCCTCCTAATGCCGATGGAACACTCAAATTATGTCGAGATTCAATACATCGGCCTCCAGCCGACTTGTCTCCAAGGGTCTATTGCTGCCTCGGGCACCTTATGGTCGTTGTCCTGTGAGTCTAGATTTTCGAACCCGACGCAAAAATGATAGTGAATTGTAACGTTCAGCGCCTCCTAATGACGATGGAACACTCAAATTGCGTCGAGATTCAATACATCGGCCTCCAGCCTACTTGTCTCCAAGGTGATTTCGCTGCCTCGGGCACCACATGGTCCTTCTCCTGTGAGTCTAGATTTTCGAATCCGACGCAAAAATGATAGTGAATTGTAACGTTCAGCGCCTCCTAATGACGATAGAAGACTCAAATTGCGTCGCGATCCAATACATCGTCCTCCAGCCGACTTGTCTCCAAGGGTCTATTGCTGCCTCGGGCACCTTATGGTCGTTCTCCTGTGAGTTTAGATTATCGAATCCGACGCAAAAATGATAGTTAATTGTAACGTTCAGGGCCTCCTAATGCTGATGGAACACTCAAATTATGTCGAGATTCAATACATCGGCCTCCAGCCGACTTGTCTCCAAGGGTCTATTGCTGCCTCGGGCACCTTATGGTCGTTCTCCTGTGAGTTTAGATTATCGAATCCGACGCAAAAATGATCGTTAATTATAACGTTCAGGGCCTCCTAATGCCGATGGAACACTCAAATTGCGTCGAGATTCAATACATCGGCCTCCAGCCTACTTGTCTCCAAGGGTCTATTGCTGCCTCGGGCACCTTATGGTCGTTCTCCTGTGAGTTTAGATTATCGAATCCGACGCAAAAATGATAGTTAATTGTAACGTTCAGGGCCTCCTAATGCCGATGGAACACTCAAATTATGTCGAGATTCAATACATCGGCCTCCAGCCGACTTGTCTCCAAGGGTCTATTGCTGCCTCGGGCACCTTATGGTCGTTGTCCTGTGAGTCTAGATTTTCGAATCCGACGCAAAAATGATAGTTAATTGTAACGTTCAGGGCCTTCTAATGACGATGGAACACTCAAATTGCGTCGAGATTCAATACATCGGCCTCCAGCCTACTTGTCTCCAAGGGGATATCGCTGCCTCGGGCACCACATGGTCCTTCTCCTGTGAGTATAGATTTTCGAATCCGACGCAAAAATGATAGTGAATTGTAACGTTCAGCGCCTCCTAATGACGATAGAAGACTCAAATTGCGTCGCGATCCAATACATCGTCCTCCAACCGACTTGTCTCCAAGGGTCTATTGCTGCCTCGGGCACCTTATGGTCGATCTCCTGTGAGTCTAGATTTTCGAACCCGACGCTAAAATGATAGTTAATTGCAACGTTCAGGGCCTCCTAATGACGATAGAAGACTCAAATTGCGTCGCGATCCAATACATCGTCCTCCAGCCGACTTGTCTCCAAGGGTCTATTGCTGCCCTCGGGCACCTTATGGTCGTTGTCCTGAGAGTCTAGATTTTCGAATCCGACGCAAAAATGATAGTTAATTGTAACGTTCAGGGCCTTGTAATGACGATGGAACACTCAAATTGCGTCGAGATTCAATACATCGGCCTCCAGCCGACTTGTCTCCAAGGGTCTATTGCTGCCTC
Source organism: Schistocerca americana (assembly GCF_021461395.2). Taxonomy (NCBI): domain Eukaryota; kingdom Metazoa; phylum Arthropoda; class Insecta; order Orthoptera; family Acrididae; genus Schistocerca; species Schistocerca americana. The sequence goes on from NW_025726250.1 coordinate 98,638, forward strand.
GGGCACCTTATGGTCGTTCTCCTGTGAGTTTAGATTATCGAATCCGACGCAAAAATGATCGTTAATTATAACGTTCAGGGCCTCCTAATGCCGATGGAACACTCAAATTGCGTCGAGATTCAATACATCGGCCTCCAGCCTACTTGTCTCCAAGGGTCTATTGCTGCCTCGGGCACCTTATGGTCGTTGTCCTGTGAGTCTAGATTTTCGAATCCGACGCAAAAATGATAGTTAATTGTAACGTTCAGGGCCTTCTAATGACGATGGAACACTCAAATTGTGTCGAGATTCAATACATCGGCCTCCAGCCTACTTGTCTCCAAGGGGATATCGCTGCCTCGGGCATCACATGGTCCTTCTCCTGTGAGTCTAGATTTTCGAATCCGACGCAAAAATGATAGTTAATTGTAACGTTCAGGGCCTTCTAATGACGATGGAACACTCAAATTGCGTCGAGATACAATACATCGTCCTCCAGCCTACTTGTCTCCAAGGGGATATCGCTGCCTCGGGCACCACATGGTCCTTCTCCTGTGAGTATGGATTTTCGAATCCGACGCAAAAATGATAGTGAATTGTAACGTTCAGCGCCTCCTAATGACGATAGAAGACTCAAATTGCGTCGCGATCCAATACATCGTCCTCCAGCCGACTTGTCTCCAAGGGTCTATTGCTGCCTCGGGCACCTTATGGTCGTTCTCCTGTGAGTTTAGATTATCGAATCCGACGCAAAAATGATCGTTAATTATAACGTTCAGGGCCTCCTAATGCCGATGGAACACTCAAATTGCGTCGAGATTCAATACATCGGCCTCCAGCCTACTTGTCTCCAAGGGGATATCGCTGCCTCGGGCATCACATGGTCCTTCTCCTGTGAGTCTAGATTTTCGAATCCGACGCAAAAATGACAGTTAATTGTAACGTTCAGGGCCTTGTAATGACGATGGAACACTCAAATTGCGTCGCGATCCAATACATCGTCCTCCAGCCGACTTGTCTCCAAGGGTCTGTTGCTGCCTCGGGCACCTTATGGTCGTTCTCCTGTGAGTTTAGATTATGGAATCCGACGCAAAAATGATAGTTAATTGTAACGTTCAGGGCCTTCTAATGACGATGGGACACTCAAATTGCGTCGAGATTCAATACATCGTCCTCCAGCCGACTTGTCTCCAAGGGGATATTGCTGTCTCGGGCACAATATGATCCTTCTCCTGTGAGTCTAGATTTTCGAATCCGACGCAAAAATGATAGTGAATTGTAACGTTCAGCGCCTCCTAATGACGATAGAAGACTCAAATTGCGTCGCGATCCAATACATCGTCCTCCAGCCGACTTGTCTCCAAGGGTCTATTGCTGCCTCGGGCACAATATGATCCTTCTCCTGTGAGTCTAGATTTTCGAATCCGACGCAAAAATGATAGTGAATTGTAACGTTCAGCGCCTCCTAATGACGATAGAAGACTCAAATTGCGTCGCGATCCAATACATCGTCCTCCAGCCGACTTGTCTCCAAGGGTCTATTGCTGCCTCGGGCACCTTATGGTCGTTCTCCTGTGAGTTTAGATTATCGAATCCGACGCAAAAATGATAGTTAATTGTAACGTTCAGGGCCTCCTAGCGCCGATGGAACACTCAAATTATGTCGAGATTCAATACATCGGCCTCCAGCCGACTTGTCTCCAAGGGCCTATTGCTGCCTCGGGCACCTTATGGTCGTTCTCCTGTGAGTTTAGATTATCGAATCCGACGCAAAAATGATCGTTAATTATAACGTTCAGGGCCTCCTAATGCCGATGGAACACTCAAATTGCGTCGAGATTCAATACATCGGCCTCCAGCCTACTTGTCTCCAAGGTCTATTGCTGCCTCGGGCACCTTATGGTCGTTCTCCTGTGAGTTTAGATTATCGAATACGACGCAAAAATGATCGTTAATTATAACGTTCAGGGCCTCCTAATGCCGATGGAACACTCAAATTGCGTCGAGATTCAATACATCGGCCTCCAGCCGACTTGTCTCCAAGGGTCTATTGCTGCCTCGGGCACCTTATGGTCGTTGTCCTGTGAGTCTAGATTTTTGAATCCGACGCAAAAATGATAGTTAATTGTAACGTTCAGGGCCTTCTAATGACGATGGAACACTCAAATTGCGTCGAGATTCAATACATCGGCCTCCAGCATACTTGTCTCCAAGGGGATATCGCTGCCTCGGGCACCACATGGTCCTTCTCCTGTGAGTATTGATTTTCGAATCCGACGCAAAAATGATAGTGAATTGTAACGTTCAGCGCCTCCTAATGACGATAGAAGACTCAAATTGCGTCGCGATCCAATACATCGTCCTCCAGCCGACTTGTCTCCAAGGGTCTATTGCTGCCTCGGGCACATTATGGTCGTTCTCCTGTGAGTCTAGATTTTCGAATCCGACGCAAAAATGATAGTGAATTGTAACGTTCAGCGCCTCCTAATGACGATGGAAGACTTAAATTGCGTCGCGATCCAATACATCGTCCTCCAGCCGACTTGTCTCTAAGGGTCTATTGCTGCCTCTGGCACCTTATGGTCGTTCTCCTGTCAGTTTAGATTATCGAATCCGACGCAAAAATGATAGTTAATTGTAACGTTCAGGGCCTTCTAATGACGATGGGACACTCAAATTGCGTCGAGATTCAATACATCGTCCTCCAGCCGACTTGTCTCCAAGGGATATTGCTGTCTCGGGCACAATATGATCCTTCTCCTGTGAGTCTAGATTTTCGAATCCGACGCAAAAATGATAGTGAATTGTAACGTTCAGCGCCTCCTAATGACGATAGAAGACTCAAATTGCGTCGCGATCCAATACATCGTCCTCCAGCCGACTTGTCTCCAAGGGTCTATATCTGCCTCGGGCACCTTATGGTCGTTCTCCTGTGAGTTTAGATTATCGAATCCGACGCAAAAATGATAGTTAATTGTAACGTTCAGGGCCTCCTAATGCCGATGGAACACTCAAATTATGTCGAGATTCAATACATCGGCCTCCAGCCGACTTGTCTCCAAGGGTCTATTGCTGCCTCGGGCACCTTATGGTCGTTCTCCTGTGAGTTTAGATTATCGAATCCGACGCAAAAATGATCGTTAATTATAACGTTCAGGGCCTCCTAATGCCGATGGAACACTCAAATTGCGTCGAGATTCAATACATCGGCCTCCAGCCTACTTGTCTCCAAGGGTCTATTGCTGCCTCGGGCACCTTATGGTCGTTCTCCTGTGAGTTTAGATTATCGAATACGACGCAAAAGTGATCGTTAATTATAACGTTCAGGGCCTCCTAATGCCGATGGAACACTCAAATTGCGTCGAGATTCAATACATCGGCCTCCAGCCGACTTGTCTCCAAGGGTCTATTGCTGCCTCGGGCACCTTATGGTCGTTGTCCTGTGAGTCTAGATTTTCGAATCCGACGCAAAAATGATAGTTAATTGTAACGTTCAGGGCCTTCTAATGACGATGGAACACTCAAATTGCGTCGAGATTCAATACATCGGCCTCCAGCCTACTTGTCTCCAAGGGGATATCGCTGCCTCGGGCACCACATGGTCCTTCTCCTGTGAGTATTGATTCTCGAATCCGACGCAAAAATGATAGTGAATTGTATCGTTCAGCGCCTCCTAATGACGATAGAAGACTCAAATTGCGTCGCGATCCAATACATCGTCCTCCAGCCGACTTGTCTCCAAGGGTCTATTGCTGCCTCGGGCACCTTATGGTCGTTGTCCTGTGAGTCTAGATTTTCGAATCCGACGCAAAAATGATAGTGAATTGTAACGTTCAGCGCCTCCTAATGACGATGGAAGACTCAAATTGCGTCGCGATCCAATACATCGTCCTCCAGCCGACTTGTCTCTAAGGGTCTATTGCTGCCTCTGGCACCTTATGGTAGTTCTCCTGTGAGTTTAGATTATCGAATCCGACGCAAAAATGATAGTTAATTGTAACGTTCAGGGCCTTCTAATGACGATGGGACATTCAAATTGCGTCGAGATTCAATACATCGTCCTCCAGCCGACTTGTCTCCAAGGGATATTGCTGTCTCGGGCACAATATGATCCTTCTCCTGTGAGTCTAGATTTTCGAATCCGACGCAAAAATGATAGTGAATTGTAACGTTCAGCGCCTCCTAATGACGATAGAAGACTCAAATTGCGTCGCGATCCAATACATCGTCCTCCAGCCGACTTGTCTCCAAGGGTCTATTGCTGCCTCGGGCACCTTATGGTCGTTCTCCTGTGAGTTTAGATTATCGAATCCGACGCAAAAATGATAGTTAATTGTAACGTTCAGGGCCTCCTAGCGCCGATGGAACACTCAAATTATGTCGAGATTCAATACATCGGCCTCCAGCCGACTTGTCTCCAAGGGCCTATTGCTGCCTCGGGCACCTTTTGGTCGTTCTCCTGTGAGTTTAGATTATCGAATCCGACGCAAAAATGATCGTTAATTATAACGTTCAGGGCCTCCTAATGCCGATGGAACACTCAAATTGCGTCGAGATTCAATACATCGGCTCCAGCCTACTTGTCTCCAAGGGTCTATTGCTGCCTCGGGCACCTTATGGTCGTTCTCCTGTGAGTTTAGATTATCGAATACGACGCAAAAATGATCGTTAATTATAACGTTCAGGGCCTCCTAATGCCGATGGAACACTCAAATTGCGTCGAGATTCAATACATCGGCCTCCAGCCGACTTGTCTCCAAGGGTCTATTGCTGCCTCGGGCACCTTATGGTCGTTGTCCTGTGAGTCTAGATTTTTGAATCCGACGCAAAAATGATAGTTAATTGTAACGTTCAGGGCCTTCTAATGACGATGGAACACTCAAATTGCGTCGAGATTCAATACATCGGCCTCCAGCATACTTGTCTCCAAGGGGATATCGCTGCCTCGGGCACCACATGGTCCTTCTCCTGGGAGTATTGATTTTCGAATCCGACGCAAAAATGATAGTGAATTGTAACGTTCAGCGCCTCCTAATGGCGATAGAAGACTCAAATTGCGTCGCGATCCAATACATCGTCCTCCAGCCGACTTGTCTCCAAGGGTCTATTGCTGCCTCGGGCACATTATGGTCGTTCTCCTGTGAGTCTAGATTTTCGAATCCGACGCAAAAATGATAGTGA